>NC_048417.1:11923646-12071266 GCF_013103735.1 Etheostoma cragini
CCCCTCCCTCCAGCCCAGACCAAACACATCCAGCCTCTCAGTCAGGAGCTAAACAGGGAGGGATCACAGGGATTTGGGACACTTCATCCGCTGTTGTCGAAACGTATCTCCACTTGCCTTGACATTTTTATTCTTAACGGAAAATCCTTGACCATAACGGGGCAGCTGGATACTGGGACGGCATGGGAGAGCTTACGGCGTTTCTGCTGTTACTGGTGGCGACCTTGACGCTTTCATCCGAGGTGAGTAACCTTACAACGGTGAAATGAGGCTGTGTGTGTCGGTGAGACGCTCATCTGCGGGCCTGTAGCTACAGCAGCCATCAGACCGACCACAGTGCCAACCACCGTGCCTAGTTAAATAAAGACGCAATAAAATAACGGTTAAAATATAAGTGTAATAGTAGGTAACTTTAGGTTAGAACGTTCCACTGATGCCATTAAGGCTATTTACGGTATAGTTAAAAAGCCTTTCTGCTACCGAAGAAAACATTACGAAGCACATTCTCTCTTTAAAACAGAAAAACAAAATTTGTTTTCCTTGACGGTTTTGAGCATGTAGCTATGTGCCATCAATATTACAAGTTCATAGTGTCACGCACATTTATTGCGTAGAATTAGCAAACAAAATCATGTGAGTAATGCTACCAAGGCCTAACGTTACCGTTAGATGTCAGTGATTGACAGCTTGTCCATGCCATATTAGACATGTTTTGATTAGTCTAGGGGTGCTTCTGTACGCAGTTCTATAATAACACTTGTTAGTTGGTTCGTCGCTGTTATCCTTTCATGGGTAGTTTGATAGCCACGTTAAGTCACATAGGTTGCTAACTAGTGAAATGGATAGGGTCTATAGAGCTAATGCTAGCTTTTTATTAGAAAATGAAACGGGATTGGCATGGCAACCCTGTGGCTACATCTTAACGGTTTCAAACAAACCCGTCAATACACCACTCAACGTTACATTACTGACAAACACAACATGCCCCCTTACACCGACGGATGTTTTTTTTAGGAATGCTAATGTGCAGTGTTATTTGGTGCTGCTGCGGCCCACTGGGTCCAGTCCACCAGCCGTGCAGCTGCAGGATTGTGATATTGCTGAGGAGAATGGGAAAAAGGATGCAGCCTTTTAGTTTGACACAGGCAAGATGGCGCCTGCAATTTGCTGCTGCTGCTGGTGGTGCTGTGCAGAACCACCGATGAAGGCACACAGCTTAAATTCAGCTAGAAACAGGATGACCGACTTTACATTGCATTATGCAAATCACTCGATGCATACGTTTCACGTCACCATACTTCATTTAGGGGTGCAAGTCAGGAGTTTACCTATAGTGCAGACTCAATATAAAAACACACGTGCTGTAGGTTTCCACTCAAAGTAAACCCCTGCGTGATGCAGTGAAAATATCTTCAGCAGAATTCTGCAGGTCCCACTGTTGGATGTAGAATTCAAGAACTATTGTTATTATGATTGTTTTGAGATACTTTAGCTGTACTATTTGGGTGGGACTTTGAATGATATTTTTGTGCTATGGTGTTACAATACTGTTTCTACTTTATTTCTTTGCTGTAACATTTTCCATAGGGTCAAATAATATATCTGGTCAGATTCGCTTTTATAGGCAAATTTAATATAGGCATTTAATCTAGTTAAATGCACCCATTGTTTTTCAGTGAATTCCCTTTCTGTGCTGGATACTTTTTAGCCTGCAGGCTGAGTCATGATTTAAAGAGTCACACAGACCCTGCAGTCGCAATACCTAGACGTGATAACCTTTGTTATGGCCCGCTGCCACATTCCCGCACAGTCTCACAGGAGTGTTTTTAAGCTGTTTCTTTGATGTAAGACCAGGTCCAACTGGTTGTCTCAGTGTAATCCTAGACTAATAAGCACAGGAGCAATTTACTGGTAGCACATGACTTCCTATAACTGTGTCTTGTGGCTTAGATGTGTATACAAGAAACATCTTGAAGGACAGAAGCCAGTGATATGTAGGATGGACCACTGCCCATGGACAAATATTTGCCTGGCAGGTGTTGGGAGTACTACTCTAAATTGTCTTCTCATTCAGCACATCACATATTCTATATCTGAATATTATTCTGTAACACACGTTCCTATACCACTTTCTCCCAGTTTTCAACTGTGCGTTGGTATGCATCTACTGCTTACTACTGCAGTTAGTATTTTTCTACGGTTTTGGTTCAAGCAGTATGAGCAAGCTGGAGGGGCAATATAATGTCGTTATGTATCAAATACATAATACATAACAACACATAACAACAATGGGCTGAAAGGTGAGAAGAGAGCAGTTTCTACAGAAAGGAACTCACAGAAAGCTGTGAGGAACATTATGCAGATCTTCACAGGCAAACAAAGCATCAAGACGGAATTAGTCATTTAAAGGCTGGCAGCAGATGACTTTGTAGGTAGCCAGCTTGCAGCATCAGCGTTTCTGATGTCTGCCAGAAATATACAAGGCCCAGAAAGCAAAACACATTCTCACTCCAATTGTTTCCCCAAACACAAAGGAAGGAAAAACAATAAGTGCAGACAGCTACTGTATGTCCCATTGGACAGTAGAAGACCAAAGCCAGTTCCATTGTTTGCCACAGAATTAGAGTATGTGGTGGCGGCACAAGTGGTATCTTTTTCTTCAATTTACGTTGATGTCTACCATGAGTTCACCTGGTGGATATACGGCAAAGCAAAAGTTTTACCGCGGTTAACAGTAGTGAACAGAGAGGAAAGGGTCACGGGGCTAGTCACAGACAGGTCCGAATGTGCTTCACAAATCAAGAGAAAGGGACAAAGAGCAAATCAATGCATTGTGTGCAGGTCTATTAACAATGAAATAAGATTCTACCTAATTTAAATAGATACAAATAGAAAATCAACATTTGGTGGTCGATTTGAAAATTGTGGCAAGCCGCCACAAATAAATCAATGCATGGGAAACCCTGCGAAAGAAAAGGTTGTAGGCCCCTTATATTCACTCACAGCTGGATTTTAATAGCCAGTGGTTTAATATATTTCTCTATTCATTGTGATTGTAGGCAATATGGTCTTGTCCACACTCTCATTGCACTTTCTTTAATGTGGGAAATAAATAAAATCTCATAAGACAGACTAACAACAGGCACATGTTCTGCCCTGTGGCTGTAATGATTAGCTCTCCGGCTTATGAGCTCATAGGGATGAAACAGCTTAGGCTTAAACCAGTAGTATTCTTTTATTTATTTATATAACAACCTAAATGTGCATTGATGTTATAGAGTAATTTAAAGAGTACTTTATCCTTATGATTCAATAATCCCAGTAGTGCATGAAAAGACAGACGTACAAACTTAGGGGCTGAATATACATAACTTGAATCAGAAGATAATAATGGTTCATTTTTACTTCACCAATTTGGTACCCCATTTTCATTGTTTTACCTTGTCTGTCCAGGTGCCTGCTGATGACTCTGTGAGTTTGCTAACTGAGCCCCAGGTGGCCATGTTCTGCGGGAAGCTCAACATGCATATTAATGTGCAGAGTGGCAAATGGGAGTCTGACCCCTCCGGCACCAAGAGCTGCATCGGCACCAAGGAGGGCATCCTGCAGTACTGCCAAGAGGTATTTAAGACTGCTATTTTGACAGAGAAACCAAGGGGCAGCAGGAGAGCAGGCAAGAAGACAGGAAGACAAAGCTAATGTACTACAAAAGAACATAAAACTCTCTCACTTTTCTCTAGGTGTACCCGGAGTTGCAAATCACAAATGTTGTGGAGGCCAACCAGCCCGTCAGCATCCAGAACTGGTGCAAGAAAGGCCGCAAGCAGTGCCGCACTCACACTCACATTGTGGTGCCATACCGCTGCCTGGGTAACCAGTTTTAAAGATATAGGTGTATGCTACTGAGCATGTTTCTGGCTATGGTTGTTAATGGATTTACTAACTATCTGTAATGTAAAAAAGCGTATTTATATTTCAGTTGGGGAGTTTGTGAGCGATGCCCTGCTTGTTCCTGACAAATGTAAGTTCCTGCACCAGGAGCGTATGGACCAGTGTGAGAGTCACCTGCACTGGCACACTGTAGCCAAAGAGGTGAGACAATGTCACAGCATTCAATATCACTGTATGAACTGTATGTTATGCTCCCTCTGTCATTATATTTTTTAGGGGATTTTTCTTTCAACTTCTATCTGGTCTTCTGTTGGCTGCTGCTGAATGACTCAGCACTCCCTAATTTCATCCTCCCTCCTACGGCTGTCAACCGTCTCCACCGTGTTCCAGTTTGTCGTTGTTTCTTTCTAAGTGTTCATTCATGTTCAGTCATCCAACATCATTTTTTAATCTCTATTATAATACTAATTGATACATTAGAGCTGAATTAGGAGTGTGGGGCTAAGTTTCCGTGATCTGGTAATTACCGGTCATTGACCAGAAAAAAAATGATGAGGGCTGAAAATTCTAATAGTTTCAGGTCAGAATGATTGGCGGAAATAATTGCCTGGGTAACCAATTTTAATGATACAGTTGAATGCTACTGAGCATGTTTCTGGCTATGGTTGTAAATGGATATACTAACTACCTGTAATGGTGGACATAATTCCTTCTACACAATCTGAATTTGGTTAAATAGGCGACAGTGGTCTTCATATCTTTCAATTAACAATCATGTTTTTTCCATTTAAAAAAATGACTGGAGACTGTAGCGTATATGTGATAAAGGAAAAACACTACATGTCCTGTTCTCGCTCTGATTGAATGCAGGAATAGACTACTGTAGATTTACAAACAACGACAAGCAAGCAGGAAAGTCAAACGCCCAGGGCATGGCGAACTAGATAAATAATGTGAATTACTTCTTTAAACCAAGCGGCCGCCGGTCTAACGTAAATTAAGAAAAGAAATTGCCAGCAAGGTTGGGTCGGCACCAGCTACAGCCCCTCTTCTTAATGTCACAAACTAGGGGTGTGCAAAAAAGATTCATATTCATATCACGATTTAAGCTGTTAGGGCTGCACAATTAATCAAATTTCAATCACAATCACAATTTTGGCTTCCTGCGATCAAATTTGCGTGATTTATGAATATTTTAAATGCTTCATTCCGTTCAAAGAAGGCTGTTTTTTGGGGGAGGGGGGGTTTGTTTACATGTGTTACATGACCCATTTCTTCTGTAAAGTAGTGCCTGTGTTTGGTCTTGGTCTTTGGCTCTTACTCTCTGATCAGCCCGCCCCCATTCACTCACACACGGTTTCCCAGGAACAGAGACAGAGGCGACAGCGCCGGTCCACACTTCTGACATTTGTCCACAGTTGAAATTGTTGTATATGTGGTCACAGCTGTATATTTGTTAAGCATGAGAGGCGAACCTGTAGTTGTAACAGTGTTTCCGCTGGGAACTCTCTGCTATCGCGGCAGCCACAGCGAAAAACACAGAAGAAGTGTAAATGCAACTAACTTCAGGTTGTTGAGTAATCGCGTGTGAGGCAGAGCCTGCTGGACCTGGGCGAGAGATGTGACCCATGACCAGAATGTCATAGTTCATAAAAATGCACGGAGTCGCGATACCACAGACTGTATATGTATTATTAACAGTCTATTGACGATACAGACAGTTCACGTGTGTAACTCTGCTGACCCGCCATTCAACCTGTGCTGGACCCATTAATAATGAGTCAGCCGTAACTCTGTGAGTAGCATACGCTTCAGTCCATCGCCCTCATCTTCTCTCCCTATCTCGTTTATTTAGTCTGTTATTGTTGTTGAAAACAAGTAAAGGAGCTTTCTCAGAGATCTTTTTTTTTTTTTTTTTATGTTAGTTTCGCAGCTCAGTGAAGCACTTTAAACGATTTTTTTTATTTAAAAAAATATATTTTTATTTTTATAGGCAGTATAATTGCGCTTCAAATAAAAATATTTACCTACACCTTATTCTTGTTTAAAATCATTTACGTAATATATATGAATGAATATGGAGCATGGTAAAAAGGTGACCTTGAAATTGTGGCGTTAACGGCGACACAAGGAAAAATTTGATTGCACCTAAATGGTGCACCAAAAAAAAAAAGTTAGGCGCACCAGTGGAACCAAGGCACAAAGTTAGTCTGGAGCCCTGGGTTGTAGCTTTCACAGCAGACTGACGTCTCACTGTTGGAATCCTCTACTGTGAAATACAGTCACGCTACAACGGTTACAACTGTAGCTAACGTTAACGTTACCTGCTGTGTTATTAGTTTTACTAGCGTGACATGCAGTGATGTTTCTGCTGCCTCTAAAGCAGACATTTAAGTGGCACCATAATGAGGTACCGAAATCCCAGTTCATGGTTTGTCCGGTAGATAACTGTCCTACAACATATGACTTCAACATAAGAGGAATGAAGCATAATATGGATGTGAAAGCAATTATAAATGGCCTTTGTGACAATAAAATTTGTTTTGGTTAAAATCAACAAATAATCATGAAAATTAATCATTATCTCAATATTGATCAAAATAAGCGTGATTACCATTTCGTCCATAATCGTGCAGCCATACAAGCTGTACAGATTCAAAAATCGATTCATAGAATTCAAAAAATTGATTCATATTCAAATTTTGTATTTTTTTCTCCTTTTGTAATGGCGTGTGTACTATCCCATGGGGGAAATGACTACATTTACCTACTGTGATAGTATGTAAAATAGTTTTTGAGTTGTAAATCGATTTTTGAATCGTATCTTAAGCCTAAATAATTTATTTTGAACCGTGACATTTTCTGAATCGAGCATCCCTGTCACAACCACACATCAAGATACCATCCCTATGGTGACAGTCATCAACGGTCACAGAGGTTATGCTTTCTAAACAGCCTACGTGGTTCTTATTAAGGATTACGGTGTAATCTATCGGAGTGGGTCAAATTTGCCAAGGTAACCTGTGTAATTTCTGTCTCCATCGTGTCAGCAGAGAGAGGCTTCTCCCTTCTCACTAGAACTGTTGATTTATTTCATGGCAGAGGAGAGACAAGCCAAGGCCTTACTTGAATACTTTGCTTCCTCATACAAAGATTTGATCAAAACAGCGCAGCGAAGTCGCCTTTGGGAAGCAGAGGCGTACACACACACACACACACACACACACACACACACACACACACACACACACACACACACACACACACACACACACACTAGCTTGCAGGGCCCTAGCTTGCATCTTGCGTTGAAGTGTCACTTCAGTGCAATTAAAAACAGTACGTTTTAACAATTATTTTGATTCAAGTTGGCTCCTTATAATTTTATGAGCCAGTTTGTTTGTACTGTATTTCTTCTTCCTAGTAATTGGCCAATATGCCTATTTTAATTCAGATTGGCACAATGCATTGCATCCTAGTGGAAACACTGCTGTGGGGCCACACTCCTTATCTCCAGTCACCAAGCTTCACCACAATAAATTATCATATCCTTATGAAATAATTGAATGTTGTGTGGTTTCATGTTGGCTGTCAGCACTGTAGAAAGTCACCGTTAATGCTTGTTTTGAAAAATGCAGTCCTGTGGAGACCGCTCTATGAATCTCCATGACTACGGGATGCTGCTGCCATGTGGTATTGACCGTTTCCGAGGGGTGGAGTTTGTCTGCTGTCCGGCGGAGGCAGAGCGAGAGTCAGACAGCACAGAGCTAGAAGGGGAGGAGTCAGACGTCTGGTGGGGCGGAGCTGAGACCGAATACTCTGATAACAGGTACCATCCATCGCACAAATTCATCACATATTCATCTAGTCTGATGGACACACACTTGTTGAAACATAGACTGAAGCAACGGCTCTCTCTGCAGCATGTCTCGCCCGGCAGACACAGAGCCAGTCATCGCTGAGGATGAGGAAGATGAGGATGAAGACACGGAGACTTTTGAAAGGGATGAAAATGGAGATGGCAACGAAGGGGAAGATGATGAAGAGGACGACGATGACATGACCAATGAACGGGATAGCGATGAACACAACGCTAACATTGCCATGACAACCACCACCACCACCACCACTGAATCAGTTGAGGAAGTTGTGCGCGGTAAGACATTGAGCACATACAAACCTTTTTGTTGACGTGTATTCATTTAGCGGTTGTTTTTCATTGTGTTTTGTTGACGTAACAAGCTCACATTTTGCATTCATTTTTATTTGATATTTCATTTGCGTTTGCCTGTGTGTACATATCTCAGCTGTTTGTTGGGCTCGTGCTGAGTCAGGCCCATGTCATGCCATGCTGGAGCGCTGGTACTTCGTGCCCGAGAAGGGCAGCTGTGTTCCCTTCTTGTTTGGGGGCTGTGGGGGCAACAGGAATAACTTTGGCTCAGAGGAGTACTGCCTAGCTGTCTGCGGCAGCTCGTGTAAGTCCCAGGATCGAAGCCGTCTAAACCCTGAAGTGTCCAAACAAGTCTGATTCCTGTCCTCAGACTGCTGCAGATTGTCTTTTTGTATCATTAACTTCCTCAACCTCTGCCTCTCACTGTCTTGAGTGTCTGATGACTCTTAACCACTCGGAGCACTGAATAGTGGATCAGGTTGCTCGTCTTCTAGTTTTGTGTTGAGTATTATAGTATTATTTAAATCCTCCATCTCCCTGATATAAAGAAAATATCTTTAAATTTGTTAAATGTGTTACAAATGTATAGTTTAATTGTTTAAAAAGTGATCCGTAATTTCCTAACACATCTGGGCACAATAGTTGTTAGCTAATGTTATTTTGACAAGAGTTACTAAAGGCATCTCTTGGGGACCACACATTTTATTCTCTGGTTAGTATTTACTGCTTGTCAACCAGTAAGATGAATGTAGGATTTAATTACAAAACCAAGTTACAGAATCCATGAAACACGTCAGGCAGTAAAACAGTGTGGCTCCACGACGCCCTTTTAACAAGGGAGGCCTATGTCAGAGGGCTAAACTATAACTGGCTTTGACTACACAGACAAAACTAAATGGTTACATGAATTCATTGTTGGCTTTGATCTTTACTTGGGATTTGTTG
Source organism: Etheostoma cragini (assembly GCF_013103735.1). Classification (NCBI taxonomy): domain Eukaryota; kingdom Metazoa; phylum Chordata; class Actinopteri; order Perciformes; family Percidae; genus Etheostoma; species Etheostoma cragini. The sequence goes on from NC_048417.1 coordinate 11,932,654, forward strand.
ACAATAAGATAAATATAATATTCCCAGACATTTTACACAGAGTCAGTAGATTAGCTGACAATGTTTGAATCAGGTAGTGTCCCTTTTGGAAAGTAGCTATGTGACACACTAGTAGTTATTCACTTCAAAATCGTTTACCTACATGTTTCATTATTTTCTAATCAATAACACTAACTGATAGAGCATATGGACGAGGTAGCACAAATACTCAACCCTGAATGTCAGTGTGCGTCTGCATGCATTTCTACACAAGTGTGTCTGCATGCCTTGCAGTTGCAAGGTCCTGTGTCTACTGCTGCAGCTCCGTAGTAGTATGACCTGGCAATTGTGGGTCTCTAACCATGTCATAAATATGTCCTAACACGCTGAGTGTTGCAGCATGTTGGACGACATATATGAGAGAGTGTGTGTGTGTCTGTGTGTCTGTGTGTTTGTGTGTGTGTGTGTGTGTTTGAGAGAGAATGGGGGAGGGTGTTGTTAAAGGTTAATGGGTTGATTTGCTGTTTCCACCCATACACCAGTGATGCGGCGCCTGCCCTCATCCCGACTCTGCACTTTTCATCTTATCTCTAGGCTCCCACAATAAACAAATATGTACGCACAACACTTACTGGGAAACTAATCCATCCTTTGCCCCTTGATAATCGTTGTCTTTAATAGCATTATTTGTGTTTGTAACATATCGTATGTTTTAACACACTTCTTGCTGTATGTTAAATTTCATTGATGTCTGTGTTACTGAAACCCTGTGTTATGTTGCCTCAGTAGACTGCATCGTTTGTTTCAGATCTGTTTAAGGTTATTTTTCTTCATTCACCTTTCATGCATCCTTTTCACTTGTTCTCTTATAACCCTCTGAGTGTTTTCCCCCCGGCCCTGTGTTTGATTCCTGCCTCTGTTCTTCTCCAGTGCCCACCATGGCCCCTAGTCCTCCAGACGCCGTGGATCAGTACCTCGAATCTCCCGGCGACGACAATGAACACTCTGACTTCCAGAAGGCCAAGGAAAGCCTGGAGGCCAAACACCGGGAAAAGATGTCCCAGGTATGTTTATGTGTAAAGGTCAACATCCAAAACATTTCTGTCTGGAAATATAGCCCTATCAAGGTGTCCAAAGGTCTAACAAGACAAAGACGGAATCTGGTGGTCTGTAATGTTTTTGCCCTTGACGTCACACTCTTTATGTCCAGGTGATGAGGGAGTGGGAAGAGGCAGAGAGGCAGACCAAGAACCTTCCTCGTGCTGACAAGAAGGCTGTCATCCAGGTAGGACACACCTCACAGCTTCTTCTGTATTTCTGTAAATTTTATACCATGATTTTTGAGTTCATAATCTTTAGCCAATTTAGGCAAACACACGTAGTACTTAATCAGTTTTCCTTCGATACATTTATGTATGAAGGTGTTTCATCAAAAATACAAAAAAGAGGGATTTGGGATATAGAAACACTCAAAAATTAGTTTTCTGCCATATTGTCAACTTAAATTGAACAATGGATACGGGATCACTTTTAATCTGATGGTATTTTTAATATCTGTTATTGACTTGATCACCACAAAAACAAGATTCAAGTTTAAAAGATAAAAAAGTTTTTAATTACTGATCACATTTCAAAAAGAAAAACTGTAAAAAAGTACTATTTATGTAAGAACATGCATGTGCAGCCCACAGTGTGGTAAAGGATTCTAATAAAAATATAACCATGACTGTTGGAATTTATAATCATATATAGCAAAAATGGGTAATTGCTAAATGTACCATGTTTGCAGCACTTCCAGGAGAAGGTGGAGGCTCTAGAGTGGGAGGCAGCAGGGGAGAGGCAGCAGCTGGTGGAAACACACATGGCCCGGGTGGAAGCTCTGCTCAACAGTCGCCGGCGCCTGGCTCTGGAAAATTACCTCACTTCCCTACAGGCAAACCCTCCACAGGTACACACACACATGCATGTGCACGCACGCACGCACGCACGCACACACACACACAAAAAAGCAGAACTGAAGTAATGGGTGTGTTCACAGTCAATGGGTGAGTTTTAAGAGTAACAGTATCTGTTTCAGTCCTTTTACCCATATGTATCAACTTATTCTGCAGTCGTACTTGGCAGGAAATATAATGAAGGGTATATAGAATATAGGCAGCACATCATATATGTTTTCATAATTGCATTTCCTTACAACCCTGCCGTCTCCAGGCTCGTCAGGTGTTGAGCCTGCTGAAGAAGTACGTCCGTGCAGAGCAGAAGGACAGGCAGCACACACTGAAACATTACGAGCATGTCCGCACGGTCGATCCCAAAAAGGCGGCACAGATCCGACCTCAGGTAATCCACCTTAAAATGCGTGTGTTGTTAAATTCTCAGGTTTCAAGAAATTATGATTTCATAATTCTTCTTTACTTTCTTCTGAACTTTTAGGTTTTGACCCACCTACGCGTAATTGTCGAGAGGATGAATCAGTCTGTCGGTCTGCTCTACAAAGTGCCCAGTGTGGCGAATGAGATCCAAAACCAAGTCTGTGAGTTACGGCTTTTATATTTCTAGTATGATGTTGTTTTACAGTCTGGGTATGAGGTTTCACCATTTATCAAATGCTATTAAAGATTAAAGCTTATAAGAAATGTTATTTAAAAATCATTTCTCTTCATAAGGGATTGCCTATAAAAAAACGCATTAAAAGTTGTGTTTTTGTGAAATAATAATATAAATATTCACATCAAAAAGCAGTTCCCTTTATTAGAATTTCTATTTTCTTGAATGCAAATAACTAGATCCCTGCAGGATATACTCTCATCTTATTTCTTATCTGAATGCATGTTTGATAACATTAGGTCAGAGACCAACATAACTGACACACAGAGAAGTTTAAAGGAATAATTTATGACAATTTTTCCAAAACTATTACTCTTTGTTTATTACTTTTTTGGTTATGTTTTTATAAGATTTTCCTCCTCAATTCTAGATAACCACAATTTTAAGTTTATGTCAGTATAAGAGGTGAAACAATTAGTTAATTTGTTGATTAATCAATCAACAGAAAATGAATCTACAATTAAACACCAAATGAGTAATTCATTAATTGGGCACAATATGATCAGCAGAATAAGTGAAAATAAATGTAAAAATATAAGATTGAAAAATAAATAAACATTGAAATAATGGTTGGTAGCAACCCTCGCCAGAATGCTGAATATGTGTTTTGTATTTGTCGTGTTGTGTTCATTTTAAAGAAAGATGAGCTCAAATATTAGAATTATCAGATTAACCAACCTAAATTTTCCCACCTGCCTTAACATACAGACTTCATTAAGTAGCCCCACCCATGCGCCACACAACATCTAGTACTGCTGAGTGAGGATGAAAACCAGTTTAACAGCATGAAGTCCAGTGATGGATGTTGTGCTGATAACACAGCATCTGTACTGTTAGTATATCTCAGTAATCAGGACACTGGACAGACACACCATCTATCATCATGTTGTGTCTCCCTCTCTCACGCTCTCGTTCTCCTTTTTCTTTCTAGCTGTGATAATGCAGAGAGTTCAATCTGAGCTGTCTCAGCAAGTCTCTTCCCTGCAGAGTGATGGGCGGGTGAGTCGAGTAGCACCCACTCACAGATGTATGAAGTCTATACTGTATAAACGCCACCTTCTCTCTGAATAGAATCACCTCTGCCCTGTGGAACGAGACAGGGTCACACACAAAGTGGAGATGTGCACAGGGAAACCTGGATGCAGTCTTGGTACAGGAATGTTATATACAATGCAGAAAGTAACAAAAGGCAGAAAAGACTTTGTTTAAAAAAGCTCAGCTGATCTCAGACAGGGACAACTGTAATCGAGTACAGTAAATGAATAAGAGTGAAGAAATCACACAATTCCATCTTAAAAAAACATGATCTCCCAGGAGGATACTGTATCTAAAAGGCAAAAAAGATTTGTTAGATCACAGTTGTAGAGATGATACATTTTCCGCTTTGTGTATTGGCCATGTTGGGCACATTTTGCACATCAGCAAGTTGAAATCCTGTGGGTGTGAGACATTTCACCTTTTGGCAATCATCGGGAGTAGATGACATTTTCAAAGTAAGTTTTTCCCCCACTCCCACCTCGATATGTCCATATTAATTATTGTTCCTCCGTGTTTGCAGGTGGACGGCAGGGTGAGTTACGGTAACGACGCTCTGATGCCTGATCAGGCCTACAGCTCTGCTCCTATGTACCCTGGCCTGGACGAACAGGGCTCCATCCATCCTGAGAGCTTCAACCAGCCCAACACAGACAACCACGGTCACTCACACACACACACACACACACACACACACACACACACACACACACACACACACACACACACACACACACACTCACTCTCTCACACTCACACACACACACACAGATACTAGTTTGAAATTCATAAAATGAAAATTAATAATGATAGGAGCTCAATGAAATCACCACTCAATTACACTTTGCAATTTGACATTAAAGCAGCCTTTTCATTTGAATAATTTTTCTGCAGTTGAGCCTGTTGATGCGCGTCCATTTCCAGATAGGGGACTCCCCACACGACCTGGTGAGTGTATGTTTGTGTGTATTTCTGAGTCCAGTATGTCTGGAGGATTAATAAGTATTACCTTGGGTCATGTCTACCTGTAATGCATGTAATATTAGCATAATCCTATTTCAGTAATAAATGTATATTTGCATTAAATGCTCTGTCTGTGGATCTTGTTTCAGTATCTGCCCTAAAGCCAGAGGAGATGCCAAAAGTGCGGACGGAGACTGAAGAGGAGCAAAGTGTTGGTTATGAAGTTTACCCTCAAAAGCTGGTATAAAAACACATCATGTCCTTTCTTTTTGGAGCAGGGCTGTCTGTACTTTGTCCACATAAATAGTTTTGTTTTCTTTTAATGACAGGTGTTTTTCGCTGAGGATGTGGGGTCCAATAAAGGTGCCATCATTGGACTTATGGTTGGAGGGGTTGTCATAGCAACTGTCATTGTCATTACCTTAGTGATGCTGAGGAAGAAACAATATACTTCCATTCATCACGGTGTAATTGAGGTAAAGAAAGACCCTTTTAAATAAATTGTTTTGTGTGTTGAAAAGCAGCCAGTGTGTCATTTGTTTGTCATTTGTTGTCTACTAAATATGTTTTTTTGCTTCACCAACCCCCTTTATGGGTTGGTAGGTGGATGCGGCAGTGACACCAGAGGAGCGTCATCTGGCCAAGATGCAGCAGAACGGTTACGAGAATCCCACCTACAAATTTTTCGAGCAGATGCAGAACTAAAGAACTGCTAAACATTTTCTCCGGACGTACCCCCACACGGTCACTCGTAGGTTCTGTTCCATTTTTGGTCCCTTGCCCTCAGCCCCTACGCCATCACTTTCTTGCCATGTTAAAGGTAAAGGTGTGAAGAGTAATGCCAGGGCTGATTTTTATCTTATTTTGTTAAGGTAGGAAAAGATCCATGAAATCTTTGTATCAGTAAACGTCTCAGTCAGGGGTTTGGGCCAAAGGAAAATGACATGGAACAAAGCCTTCTTAATCCCAGATCCATTGATTGTAAAGAGCCACTTGAGCTTACATTTACCTGCCATTAAGACAAGACAAGGGTACCCTGTTTCACCTGCACTTTTCCGCCAATCACAACAAAAATTTCAGTTTGTACTGAAAACCCCTTTTGACAATTTAAATCAAATATCTCCAAGCATCCAAGCAGTTTAATTCCCAGTCTCTCCCTCATCACCTCAACTGTTCCATCCCCCTCTCCAATGACAGCTGTGCTGTGTTTGATGACGTAACAGCTCTTAGAGCTGGCAATGGCAGGAGGGGCTCCTCCTCGCACAATTAAAGCCCAACTGTTTCAGGTTTGTTTTTCAAAAAAGGAGAAAAAAAATGCAGAAAAAATTAAAATCAACATATGTAAAAGTTGAAGATTATTGAATGTTTTGTTTGATTTTTTTTTTTTTATGTGAATATATTAAGACGGAGATCCGCTGTAAGTATGTGTAGTGCATGGCAATATTGATGACAAATACAGTATACTGTATGTTGAGGTCCTCAGGAGCGGTCCTCTTACTAGATATTTTAGCAGGATTGTACATTTCTAATGTCTTCTTTGTGATCTTGTGCTATGAAGAAGAGAATATTCAGAACCCAGTCTGCTTTGTCACACAGACTTGCTTTAACTGAATCTTTGCTCGTTACGCTCATCTCCATGCTTCACTGTTGTGTTAGCTGCATGGGCAAAATGCTCTTTATGTACAGTAATATATGAAGTGTAATCGTATCCGAAAGGACGACAATTTTGTTACTGTTTGCGTTCTATGCACTCTGTATTGGAAGTCTGATTATTATCACCAAATATGATTGCTGTTAGGTCCCTAATGCCAGTTCACCCTGTCGCTGCACACTGGGTTTTTGTTAAAACGAGGAGGTCAAACTTAAGAAAGGATATTTTCTGAAAGTGTATCATTCCAGATTTATCATTCCACTCTCTTTTTTTATTGTAAATATTTGAAAGATCAAAATCCAACTTGTTTGTATTCCTCCTTCTTTCCTTCTTAGCCTCATTTGTCCTGTTTACCCTTCGTTTTTGGCCACGTCAGCAATATTGTACAGCAGTATTGGTTTAAAAGACAGGACTTGTTTGGCCCACAAAGATCAAACGTTTTCTCCTCTTCACAAGATCTCAAGTCTACTCTGTGGCAGGTATTTCTTTGCCATATTTGTTTTCAGGACCCTTAACAGTCCTCATGAACCGTTGAATATAGCCCATCAGCACTGGCAGGATGACAATAACTTACATCAGCATAGAGATACATTTCCCTCTCCCTTAAGTTATTAACGCCACCTCCAGTAAACATGAATGTGACATGCATATTGTGCTTTTATACCATAGAAATACAACATATATCACCTCTCTACACATTATGTCCACATGTGTACAGACACACTATTTGAAGCTCTTAATCAGGTCAATGTTTAAAATTTGTATTGATGCGCACTCTGGGTGTCTTTGGAGTCTTGTGTTTAAAAACAAAAACAAACTATGCTTTCCCCCCCCCCCCTTTCTTTCATTGATTCAGTGTGACTTTCTGTAGTTACATAAACCATTTGCTTAGAGTAAGAAAAAGCTTTCTACACTCACTATACCATAAATAAAATTTTGAATGTACTTAACTTTCTGACTTGTTTGTCATTTTGAATCTCTTTCTATGATTTTAAACAGGATTATAAATATTACTTTTCAAAGCTTGAAGAAGAGTGAATCACAAACATTAAGAAAAATGCTTTCCACTTTATTCCCTCTAGTGGACAAAAAAGGGTCCAGCGATTTAGGGAACAAACACTAAATAAAATACAAAACAGGGCTTGTATAAATGGAAAATATGAAAATACACTTGTCCTTGTGGCTATCAAAAACTAAGTACCGGTATATACAGTGAAAATGATCCTAAACTACAGACAAGGAACTCCTCACGCAAAGCTCATAACTCAGTCACACCTTAAAGCATTCAGTCACATGCACACAGCCTTTTTTTCAGTAATTACACAGACATTCGCCTACTCATCCTCAACACAGTTCTCTTGGTTAGAGCTAAAGAAAAGATACAAAAAAACTTTACCTTCCTCAGTCTAACTTCCAACTGTAAAGACAATAACAAAGTTAATCCACACTGATCAGGGATCAACCTAGCATTTCTGCCCGATAAACACAGTTGTGTCAAAAAAGAAGAAAGTTGATTTGATTTCCAATCAGCGGTTGAGAGCAAACTTTGGCAGCTGGAGGGCACTTTAACGCATCCTCCTTCAACTGTCTTTGTCTAGTGTGGTGGTGGCCAGCGTCACTGTAGTGATGGGCTGACCAATCCCGTGCATCTGCATGCGAGCCAGTTTCTTCTGTTCACACTCGGTCACCAGGTTGTTGAGCTCAGCAGCACTGTAGCCAATCAGAGTTCTCAGATCGCACACAAACTTGTAGACAAAGCGTTTGCCCTGCACCTTGCTGATCATGTCCCCGTCGTAGTAATACCTAAATGAGAATATGAAAGTCAGAATCATGCTGCACAAAGCCCAAATCAAATCAAATTTAAGAGTATACTGTCACATTGAAAATCATGCCGTGTCTTATATTTTTATAAAAGGTAATTGTGTGCACATCCCACCTTCTGGCAAGGGCAGGACAAATGAGAAATACTAAAGTGAAAAAAATATTATTTCCACAATACTGCAAAGGCAACGTTTTGATCCTGCTGGGGTGAAATGTGTCCACCATTTGCCTGGCGAAGACCCAGGAGGGGTTGAAAACGTTGCCTTTGCATTAAATATGGGAGCTTAAAGCAGCTGTTCTCCACTTTATGTTTACAATACCACCACAGTGCATTTTTTAAACAACCCATCTTAACACTCACACATAGATTAAAGGGACACTGTAATACATTGTGTTAACAAATGTATAGTGCCTTCTCTGGCAGTAAAGGAGCTTTTGTTTGTCATTATCTTTGTTGTTTTTACAGAAAGTCTGTTTCCCAAGCAGAGGGGTTGGAAGAAAATTTATTTCTTCCAATTCTATTTATTTTTCTATTTATCTATCTATTTAGTTGCATTGTGGGAAGTAAAATGTGTGGGTAGTCTCCAGTGTTTCTGAAGCTTGACCCTCCCAGGGCCTAAAAGTTAGAATACGTCAACCTCTGATAATTTTTTTTCCAAATTCATGGAAGTGATTTCCGTTTACAAAAAATAAACAAACCTGAGGGCTCTGCTGAGTTTCTCATAGTTCATTGTAGGCTTGTTCTTGCGCTGGCCCCATTTCTGTGCCACAAGCTCAGGCTGGTTGAGTTTGAACTCGCCCTCCTCCCCCACCCAGCAGATGCAGTCTCTTGCATCCTTGTCTGTCAGCAGCTCCAGCAGGAACTGCCACAACTGGATCTGACCGTTGTTGCCTAGAACCAGAGAAACATGGTATTCAGTGTAACATGTTGTAATCATAAAAATTACTTATAAAAGAATAGATGCATTTGCATTAAAGAACACTGCACAGTAACACTAGGAACGGTTTGTATAGAGTAGGGCTGATACAAATAATTACAAATACAATTATCATTACTGATGAGTCAATCTCTTATTTTCTCAATTACTCAATATTTTTCCGTCAATCTTTCTTTCTTTTTTTTTTACTTTTATCAATGTCTGAAACAGTTTTCTAAAGCCAGAGGGAAAAAATCTTCAAATATCTTATTTTGTCTGATTAACAGTCCGATACTCAGAGATTTTTAGTTTATTATCACTTAAGGCAGAGAAAATCAGCAAAATGTCACACTTGAGAGGCTTTTGGCACACAAAATGATGTACATTAAATTAAATGATGCCATTTAATTTTCTGTAAATTTCTTAATTGAGTATTGAATTAAATGGACATCTTGGAGCATTTTCTATTTTCTCATCTGTACACACCGGACCAATCGCTGTGCAGTGCATCTGATCAAGCATGTAAGCTGCTTAGATACAAACTAAATTCAAAGTACTTATGTGTGGTGAGTAGTACCTGTGCGGTTGCCGGGTGAGCTGCGCTCCTCTCCCCCTGAAATTCGGGGAGTTCTGGGGCCACGGTTCTGCTTCAACACCTTTATGGCAGTGGGTGTGCTCACTTGAGTTGGGATTATGTGCACAGCTGGAGACACAGAAGGAAAAGTTAGCGATGATCAGAATGACTGTTGGTGTTTGGAGTACACTGTTCTGCAAGTAGAGGTATTCCATCTGCAAGAAAAGGACAATTTCTCCCTTTTAATTTAACCATTTCTTTTTCAAGATCACATCGCTACCCTGCGGGCAAGTAAAAGAGCTCACTGTGTTGTGTTTCATCAGATCAGACAACTTTAGCAACTCATGACTAGCCAAATCTAGTCAATTTTTGACAGTGTCTACAAAGACATTTTTCATAGAGACCTTTAATTTCCCCATTGGCAAAGTTTTCAATACAACTCTTACGCTGATCAATGGTGACAGTAGCGTCCCCTCCAGACTGGTCCTGGCTTGCCAACACATCTGAAATACATACAAGGGATTGAGACAAATTCATCAGGCCATGATTACTGTCCCAGGTACAAACAAGATGCAACTTTGACCTTTATTTTACCTCTGTTGACAAACTATCAACTGGGCACAAAATACCACATGCTTATACACGACAGTGCATGTAAAATCTGAGCTGTGCCCGTAACTATTGGCTCTACATGTACCGGTGCCGCTAAAGTAGTACAGAAAATATATTGTGCAGGGCTGCCAACTTTCACGCATTGAACTTACACACTCACGTAATGCTGACTTGTCAAAATTAGTGAAACTTATGATTTAAAAAACATACTAAATTGGTCTCACCAGCACATTTAATTCCATAACTGTTGATTAATTTTACCTAAATATTTTAATAGAAAGTTATAGCATTTTTTTAATAACTTCCATGTAATGGCGCCATAAACATTCAAACGTAATTTTTGGCCATAACTTTTGATAGCCCTACCGTGTGTTGGATTCATAAGAGGAAGATAAAGATGAAAAATGAGAAGAACATTGTGTGTGTCCTCTTGACTTTAGTACTTTGTTTGATTTCCTCACTTCCGTTTTTATTCACATGCACTAAATTGCTTAAGCTGAACAGCTGACGGTCTTCCTGGTGCGTCAGCACCTTTAAACCTACAACAATTTTATTTGACTTACATTTGCGAAGGAGTTCCAGGTGACTCCAGAGTATCTCTCCATTAGGCACTTTCTGAAGGAACTCTTCCTGGCTGAATGAGCAGAGATCTCGACCTGGGATGTGAATGCTGCCTATTTCCATCTCATCAATGTTAAACTCCTTCATTACCCACACAGCCCAGTGGATCACCTGGTCAGCTGACCACAGCACAGGATCTGAGGGGAGGGAGAGAGAGAGAGCGAGAGAGTGAAACATCATGCACTTACAACCACATTTATTTGTCACCACATTAAGGATGTTCTTATCCCCCCAGAGTAATGTAATTTAATGAAAGGTTCCTCACCATATGGTATGCCCAGGCGAACCTGCTCTTTGCGGTAGCCTTCAAGTGCTGCGGCCCAACGTGTAACCTGCTCTGAGGTCTCATCAGACAGGCCAGATCGCTCCACAGCAATGAGTTGACCCTCCTCAACCAGACCTCCTTCCTCTCCTGCTGCATCTGGGTCAATCACCACCTCTACCGTTTCTACAGGCTTCACAATTTCCAAAATGTTCAACTTCTCCTCCCCTGGACAAGGGAAGGAACACAAAGGTGTGAGGTTGATGTGTAAATTTTAATTTGGAAACAAATAGCAACATATAGCTTATATAGTTTTTTTCTGATCTTATCAGTACCTGGTTTGGTTATTATCTGAAGGCTCAGCTGCACTGTGCCATCTGTCTTTACTCCCTGATCAAAGAGGCTGTGGTCAGGGTGAAGCTGAAAATAATAACACAGATAAGCTGAATAAGAGGTGAAGAAAAACACATACTTTGCTGTTCAAAAGACTGCAATTAGACTGTTCTTTTTGGAGTAAAAACAGATCTTGATGTGCTCAAATTATGAACATTTCTACCTGAATATCCTGCAGGCAGATCTCATATGCATCCAGTGACATTTGGATACGGGGCTCCAATAACTTCTTCAAATTGCCAATGGGCTCATTGATGTCAATATCTTGTTGAATCAAATCTGTTGCAGTGATGGTCTGCTCGTCAACACTACATGTAAAAGAAGACAGGGAAAAATAACTGTACATGTGCATTGCTGCGTGTGCAAGAGAATGCAGTTCAAATGACCATCAGCCTGCTTACCCTTCCTCCAGGCATGTCTGTTTCTCCCGTTCATCGATCTCGATCTCTATCATCTCTTCTGGTTCACTTTTAGACATTCTGTTCTATGCAGAGAGCCAAACTGTAGGAAAGTAATTAAATAAGTGTTTAACTGTAATTCATACATATGACATATTATTATAACACAATCCAAGTGTATATTGAATATTTATTGGGTTTCAGGTAAGAAAAAAAACATTAAACCAATCATTATTTGAAGACGTTACATTGGGCTGTGTGAAATTGTGATGGCCAATTTGAACCTTTTTCAGACATTTCAGAGCCCAAGTGATTAATGAAAATGTATAAAATATGAGAAAAGATTGACTGATAATGATCAATCTACTATCAAATCTAACACATCTTAGTCAATGCCATAAATTGTAGAGCTTTTTAGTTTTAGATTTGCTCATGTCACTGAGTCCTGCAAAATATGTCAACTAAAGGTTAGGTTAAATCATTTTATTTTATATTTACGTACAAACTTTTAAAGGCAAGATGTGACGTCATCCATCGATGTTTCTTGTTTTAACTAACCAGTAATCCAAAACCCCAACATAATCAATACAATGTTGCAAGACGAAAAAAAGTAGAAAATTGTCATATTTTAAATGTTATTTTCCCCCATAATGGCTTCAGGTTGTAAATAATATACATTAAAACTTTAACCTGAACATAATAAAGTCACTAAATAGCAGATACACTTAAGCTCACTGCAAATGAAAACAGATGCTAGTGATCTTTCATTTATTATTCTGTAATTGGAAGGTTTAGTAGCACAAACAACTCAAAGGCATCCCAAAAGTTTAAATAGTTAGTTTAATAAAATATTTCTTCTTCCTGGGTGTAAATGGGTGGCAGTGGGATATATATATACATTTATTAGGTATATTTATAGATATACACCTTAACCTAAACTACAGTTTATGGGTTTTGTACTATAAAGCTATAAAGGCCTCTCAGCCTCGACTCCTCATTGGCCGTCTGGAACAGTTCACTGACTGCTAACGTTAGCCAACTCGAGGGCGAGGCTTTGGCGTCTAGAGGCCAACTGCTAGGCCATTAAATACCAAAAATACAAACATAACTACACACCATAAACACATACGAAGGAAGATTCATACGCTATGCGACACGTGTCAATAAACTGAAGCTAGTAAACAGTGAACCAAGTTAGCTACTGTTTTGCAAGCGAATGCATAGCTGGGCGAGGCAGTCCATTACACAACCGTCGGTCCCCTCGTGCTAAACAACGGTAAATAAAATATGCTACAAACGCACTGTACTTGATAACCTAAACAAATCTTTGTTAAATCACACTTTAACTCGGCACGTAGAAAACTTTTAAAACGGAAATAGAATAAACGGAAACAAAACAGCATAGGGCAAATGGAAAGGAGCCGGAAATCCTGGCTAAGGTTTACAGCGTTACAAGACTTCCGAGAGCAGCCGCGATAAATGCGACACAAGCTGCAGGGGGAAACTAACAAACACCACCGAGCGACTGCGATGTCGACACTGAAACAACGCTCGATAAAACACAAGCTGCAACTATACAGAGAAGTATCGACTAAAAGCCGTTTTTAATCGTCTCGTTGCATACGCACTGTGTGTTTGAGGCTGGACGGTGATCGGTGGCAGCAGGCAGCCTCACGACGCTACTGCTGTTAGCAACCCAGCTAACGCAGAATCGATATAACTGAGTTTGTCCTGGAAAAAAACTGTTTCATTTTTCAACATGACAAGGAAGCACAGAGAGCAGCGTTAGTTTTAGTTGAAGTTGGCTAATGCTCTGTGAGCTTGAAGGTAGGTGGCCTACTGCCACTTAGCTCAGAAACCAACAACAGCTAGCGTTAGTAAGCCACAAAATTGCGGGAAGTGCAGCTAAGCACAACAAAACTGACCCTTACGTGAATTCGATTTAGTACAATTTCTTTATAACAAGCACGCATATGTCCGAAATATTCATACCTCTTAAACTTCTGTCCTCGAAAGATGCGGTATTATGTTCAACTGGGGTAGCTCCTAAAATTCACACAGTCGAGTCGTAACATGCAAGTTTTTGGTCAACACAACTACACACTCAGGAGGGGCGGAGACTAACTGCCAAGACAGTTACCCTAAAACTTGTATGGAAATACAAAAGATTACTTTATTTACTTCTTTACTTTTACTTGCACTTTATTGACATTGTCATATTTTTGGGATGGTGTTCTCGGTACAAAATTGTGCTCAGCAGACTGTTAGGCCTACATGTTTCCCCTAAGCTTTAAATGGCATGGTAGCCTACTAGTCGTTTTAAATTGATGACACTCTTATATTTTAAAACAAATGTCGTCATCAGTTGCACCAATTAATATGATTATTATCCCCCAAGTTCAGTCATTTTATTTTTAAGTTTCTTTTCTGCGAGTTGTTCAGATTAAGTGGAAAAAGTCAAGTCAAATATGAGGATGATCTGTAAAACTAGATTTGCAATCACCCGTTTTTAACATTTGCAGCCGCTAGGGGGCAAAGATGAGCTCTGTGTACTTCTATTCAGCGCGCACACATACATTCTCCCAACACGTTTTGCACAGTCAAAGAAAACAGAAAAAGTTTCCCTGGTTTAAAAGAATGTGCACAATGTCAGCATAACATAATGAAGGTATTAAAACTGCATTATGACACAGGCCCCCTCTACAAAATCTTAATACTAGGTAAAATGCAGGGGCCCCTTTAGCGCCCCTATCAATTCAGTATGTGGTCCCTCACAGCCTTTGCTTGCAATAGTAAGGTTTTTGTGTCTACATGTAAAAGCTATGTGATGGTTACATTGATGCCCTGTGTTTGACTTTTCTGTTCTTAAAATATTAAGCTAGGCTAACTGATATTCAGTGGCACTTGTTCTTTGCAATGTCAAGATATGCATTGCCTATCCACCACCAAGCTCTTCATTTTAATTAATATACACTATCCTTTTATTGCATTTCTGTTAATCTGCTATTATATTTGAAAGACAACCCAGTGTCTGTATGCTGATATTTTGTTGTACAGTCACGTTTCTAACTCTTGATTGAATTTTTACAAATTAAATGCACAGTGTCAAATTTGAGAATTAATGTATCTTGATTAAACCAAATTGCTTTTGTTTGTTGCTTTAATAATTTGACAAAAGGTATTATTTGGTTTATTTGTCTCTATGTCTGTCTTAATGATTTCTCCCTGGGGATCACTACAATTTGCCATTTAAAAGTAAATATATTTAAAAGGTTATGTAAAATTCCAGAACAGCATAAGTAGATATAGAAAGACCATTTACATCCAATGGCACCATGTGTATAATTCATGCTTTAATAAGAAAGTTATAATGTATACTCACTTGCACTGTAGCTCCCCCTAGCACTCTGTATAAGGTCAACTTTTTCTTTGCTTTCACATTCATTACTACTTAGTGAAGACATAGCTACGTGCTTTATGTAGTTATACCGTCCTGTATCACATAGCAGGACACACGGCAGCTGATCGATAGACTTTCGGGCTAAAATGAGCAGAAGTACCCATTCAATATTGCATTGGTGTAGTATTGTTGCAGTCATTTAGTAATTAATTCCTGTCCATGCACTTGTACATTATTGTTGGGAGGAAGAGTTACTGGCCAACAGGCATCAGACTGGTCTGGAATATCAGTATAGCTTTAGTTTATTTGTTTGTGGTCTTGGTTCTTTTTTAGTTTTACACATTTGAGTGCCTTTTTATGTGTGTGATATGTAAGTTATGGTTCTGTAATATATATTGTATGCATTGGTTGCCTGTTATGTTTGATATATTGGGAAATAAAGACAGATTTTTGTGAACAAAATGTTTTTCTGAACATCAATGACTTTCAAAACGATGATTACTGAAACAAATACAACACACCATGTGTTTGTATCCACATACAAATTGTAAACAGACCTAAGAACTACACAGATAAGAACATATGCCTCTGCACCACCAAAGAGAACATAACATAACTATAAAATATATAAATGCATATGGCGCTGTTTTCAAGAACCACGCAATTGACATATACACACTTGCAAACAGCATCTTGGAAGTTTGTGATCAACACTGTATGGGGATGTGACCAAGTGGTGTCCCATTTTATAGGGTTTGTTTTCACCCCTAGCCCTTACCATTTAGTAGTTACACGGGGTAAGATGGAGAAATGGGATTCAGCCATAATCTGCACAAACTGATCCTTTGGCCTTCCATCCTCTATTCACTCTTTAGAATGTATGGCTCTTATTTTACTGACACCTGAATTTATTTTAGAAAGTTTTAGCACACTCTTAAAGCTGACAGGAATTAAACGAGAAAACGTTAAATGATTTAAGATATTCACTTCTTGGACATCACACATCTCATTATTCCACTTTTTGATTAAAAATAAAATGGTCTGCATTGACTGTGTGAGTCTGACCAAACCTCTACTATAATTTACAAACACATGTATCATTTTAATAGAAAAGCCTGCACA
Source organism: Etheostoma cragini (assembly GCF_013103735.1). Lineage (NCBI taxonomy): Eukaryota > Metazoa > Chordata > Actinopteri > Perciformes > Percidae > Etheostoma > Etheostoma cragini. Next base: position 11,949,009 of record NC_048417.1, read on the forward strand.
TTTCTGTCACTATTCTGTCACCAAAACAATTGGAGGTGGCATACAAGCTGATATATGGGTCTGATAACATTTTAATAAATCAGAATATTCCTGCACATCAGATGCATGATATAGATTCTAGATCATGCATGTGATGTGCAGGAATTTCTATCAAAATGTTACATTTGTCTGTAAAGTGGAAAGGAGTGGGTGTTGAAAAAAAAAGCCATGGTCAAGTTGTTAATAAGGTGTGGAAAGGAGATAAATAGGTCTTTGTTTTGCATTAGAAATTAATTTCCATGGAGAAACTCAACGTAATTCACACTACACTACTGGACTTTGTGCACTGTACGGCGTCCCTGTACCCATGGGGGGGGGGGGGGGGGGGGGGGGGGGGGGGGGGGGGGGCAGTAGCTCAGTCCATAGGGAGTTAGGTTGGGAACCGCAGGGGTCGCTGGCTCAAGCCGACCAACGTACCTGGCACTGCCAAGGTGCTCTTGGTGCTCTGAGCTGCTTAAAATGGATGAATGGACCCCACTGTGTCAGATAACTGAAATTAAACACTATTTCCCCTTGTACTTTACATTATTTATTTCACTTTATTTTTCTCTTTTTTCACCTTTCTATTAATATTAAAATTCGGTTCAGAATGTATTTCTAGAAACACTTCCTTTGTAATCTTATAAAATGTCTATCTTTGATTACAATGCTGTTGGGCCATTTGGCAATTGCTTTACACCTTTAATGTAATGTATGGATGTAAATGTTGCCATATCTGTTTTGTACATTCAATAATAAAATAACAAGAAATAATTTTAAATAAAGAAAGTTTTGAAAGTCACGGTCGAGACGGAAATGACCAATATGACAATTATCCGGTTTGGGTGTCTTGCCTTCAAAATAAAGGGAGTAATTTTAAAGTTTTGTTTTAAAGTATTGTAAAAACGCAGATGAATATTAGGCGTGTGAAAAACTATGTTACAATTTACCTTCAGAGACTGCACATTAAAGATCGTCATTTTTCTAAACCTCCGTGATTTCTATAATATCTTGACAATAATATAGACACAAGACTAGTTTCTATAAACAGGGTCAACACAAACTACAAATTGTATATAATGTTTTAGTACTGTATGCATGAGTATGTATGAGTTTACAAAGCAGGTGTATATATTTAGATGACATTCGAATGAGCAGGTGCACATTTTTAACTGTTTAATATAATTTGTGCAGGTTTTGGGCAAAGATTACTTTTTGTCAGTAATGTTAGCTACACATACGTGGATATTAGACATTTATTTTGAAAGAGGTGAGACGGAAGTCTTATCGTTGTTGCTGCTGGTTGAGCACACCGGCGGGCCAAGATGGCGGAGTACCTGGCGTCCATTTTTGGGACAGAGAAAGATAAGTAAGTATTTAACGTTAATTTTATGTAATGGTAAGCCATTTTATGAGCTATTTCCACTATAGTCCGCTTTCACCAGTAACACTGTATCCAGCGGAGTTTGCAGTCTGTAGCTGGCAACGTTACACTGGCTTGAGAAACTAACAGCAAAGCTAGTGCTAGCAAGCTAGCTAGCTAACGTTTGTAAAATACCGCGCCGTGCCTGCTAGCTAGCTCCTGCAACATCTGGATGCAGAGCAGTGCTGGGAAGTTCAGAAAAAAATCATAACGAGTAACTGTTTTCAGAATGAAATATAAGCACTTTACCAATTGAACACTGGTAAAAGTATTAATTAATTAACTACCACCATCTACCCGTGAGTTAGCCGACGATAGACCCATAGAAGCCTTTGTTACAATGGGGAAATACACGGATAGTCACCAACTAAGCATGCTTCTCACTCTGTATTTAATCAAGTTAATTGTAACGTTACCCCAACCGTTTAATCTCAGTCCCTTATTGTTTTGGGAAGTAAATTCAAAGATTCAATGTAACGTGAATGAATGGGAGCAGGTGGAGGGGGTGGCAGTAGCTCAGTAAGTAGGGAGTTGGGCTGGGAACCGAAGGGTCGTGGTTCAAATCACCATACGAACCAAAGTATGGTGGTGGACTGGTAGCAGCAGAGGTGCCAATTCACCTTCTGGGCACTGCCAATGTGCTCTTGAGCAAGGCACCAAACCCCCAACCTTTCCATGGGCAGCCCCCTCACTCTGGCGTCTCTCCATTTAGTGCATGTGTAAGTACTGAGCATGTGTGTGTATTTCAGGTCTGTGTGTAATAACAACAGAGTGTAAATGGTAATTTCCCCTTGTGGGATTAATAATTTGTACATTATTATTAGGTGTGTCTTACTGTCTCAATGCATCGGTTACATCTTTGTCCTCTTACTACTTTTAAACCTTACATTCCAACTTCTTTTCATCCCATCACACGTCTTTAGTATTTCGCAGATGTTGCTAGAACAACTCATGCCAAGCCCGTTTTTAAAATCTAAACATTATAAACTTAAGACCCAGTTACCAACTGAAAATATATTTACTTAGCTGTCCTTGCCATATTATAGTCGTTTCGTTGGTTTTGTTCAACCCCCTATATAAATGATGATTGTTACGCATGTTTTAGAAACAGTTGGTTTTCTTTTTCTCCTTATTTCTGTGACACAGAAAATACATTTAGCTTTATTTCAGCTTCATTTTTATTTTTTATAATTGCTTTTTTTTTTGTCTTTTTTGAAGCAAAACAATAAACCACCTCTGCAAGCCAGATTGCACTTTTTAAACAAAGCGAGACGGTCTATGTTTTTGTGTGTATCAAATCTTAATAATTTTTTCTTTTTCCTTAGGGTCAACTGCTCTTTTTATTTTAAAATTGGTGCCTGCCGACATGGCGACCGCTGCTCCAGATTACACAACAAGCCGACATTCAGCCAGGTAACATCATACTTTTTTGTTTCAAAATGTCCTAATATAGCCTAGATAAAGTGAAAAGGTAAAACAAAATCCCATGTCAAATAGATAAATAAATAATGAATAAATAATTAAACCCTGAATCCCAGTAGTATTTATACAAATAAAGTTCTGAAAATGTAGAGCTCTTTTTGGTCATTTATATGTATTCCGTTAGCATAGGATAGCAAAGAATATTTCCAGTATTTATTTGATAAAGTCTGCTAACAGTTTTTAATCTGACATTTTTTACTATAACCTGAGATCTTTTCTTTTAATTCATGCTATTTGACTTTTCTCCCTGCTATTGACATATTTTGTGGTTGGTACCAAAAAGAAGAATGTGTTTAATATCCAGCACAAAACAAATCATCCAGATAATTTTTTTTGTTGTTTCAGACAATTGCCCTCCTGAACATTTACCGGAACCCTCAGAATAGTGCCCAGTCTGCTGATGGTCTTACCTGTAAGTCTTTCTATACTCAATATATCTACATATAGAAATGTGCAGCTTATTCCTTACGTGGAATAGGGAGAACCAAATTATTATTAAATTCCTCATAAATTAGTAAAAGCTAAAAAAAAATATTTGTGTGAGAAAAGTGTATAGAAAGCAGTGCAAATTAAAAACTATAACTGGATTTTGTCAATATTGTAATGATAGGGTAAAATAAATTCTAGGCCACCAATCTTTAATTGATTAATCTGGTAGTACCAGTTCTATGATGTTACATTGGCTTTTTGAGTAGCTGCCAGAAATGCACTTTAGTTAGGTTAAAGAAGTGGTTCCCAAACTGGGGGGCACACCCCCTATGGGAGCTTGGAGTTGAGCTAAATACTAAATATATTTGCTAGCAATGCATAGACAAGTAAGTACCATGAAGCTACACTACACAACTATTTTCATTAAAAAATTGTGGTGGTTATTTGGTTATTTCTTTTGGCGTCATTGTGGTGACCACAATACGATCTAAGAACTGATTGTTGAATTGCACTGTCTCTCGTTCCCTATGGCTCCCTATGACCTCCTGTTTTAATTTCTTTAAGAGGAGTCAAATACTTTGCATGATTGGATAATAAGTAGTAAAGAGTAGGTTGGCGCTATAAAGGGCAACATGAAATATGTGACAACTGAGGGCCCTGTTTACCACAGAATTTATTGCAGAAATTATCAATTATATCAGTTTTTCTATTATCATTCTCTCTTATAACCACTAGGTGCCATCAGTGACATGGAGATGCAGGAGCACTATGATGAGTTTTTTGAGGTAAGTCCTCAATGTTTCACGTAGTGCAATCCTGCTTCAAACCCTGACTACACCATTTTGCAGCTGGTATTGCAAAATGGTGTGCTATTTTCTTTTACTTATTTTAAGGAAATAATAAAAGCTTGCTTTTCTCATAATAATCTAAAACTATATAAAGTATGTAGCTGTTGATGGCATAATTGGGCCACTTTTATAAATACTGTTCTTTTAAAACATCAGGAATCACAGGGCGGCAGTTAGGGTCTGGTTACCGAACTCTGTACTTGTACGGGTGCCGGATGAATTACGTTGGTACTACCAAGGGGGGTATCACTTTAAATCCAACGGGACCAAATTTCGATACCTGAGTGCGCATAAACGCCAGCTTCCCTGTACTCTGCATATTGACAGAGAGCGGAGCTCCAACACACACACACACAGATGTGTGGACGGAGTATATACTGTAGTAATGCACAGTCTATGGGAGGGAGTAAACTCGAGCAAACTACGTCGGCTCTGCAGTTGTGTTGAAGTCACAGTGAGTCATGGCAATGCCGATAAAGTGCTTTCAAGTGTAATAACAGTTATTTAAAAACTTCACGCAGACACCGTTCACTGTGATATGATATAGTTGGAGCTGTTTATGTTACACTTCCCCTGAGACAAGCAGGCACAACAGGGGTTTCTATGCCCTGATGACTGACTGACAGGCTAAAGTTGTAAGGCAATGCAACTTTATTTCTACTGCTTCGACCTTTCAGCAACAAAGCAATTCAAAGTGCTTTACATAAAACATTAAAGATCAATTAAAAACGGTCATGATGAAAATAAAAAGGGGATGTACCGTTGTATACCAGAACTGAAATTCAGGTACCGGTACTGAAAAAAAGGGGAACGATACCCAGCCCTAGCGGTAGTGCTATTCCATGGGAACAAATGCACCAAATTTCTAAATCTATATATTTACCGTACAGACATGGGAATCAAGCTTACAAGTATGAACGATTATAATAATAATAATAATTGAATTTGTATAGCGCTTTTCCCAAGCTCAAAGTTGCTTATTATCCTAACTAAAGACTGTGAACCAACATTGCACGAACACTCAAATACACAACATTAATACTTAATAGTTCTCTCTTATTCTCACAGGAGGTCTTCACAGAGATGGAAGAAAAGTACGGAGAGGTGGAGGAGATGAACGTGTGTGACAACCTCGGGGACCACCTAGTAGGAAATGTGTATGTGAAGGTAGGTGACAGGTCTAAAAGCCACATATGCTACCACCACTGTAATGCTAAGATCTTTTTTTATAGCATGGATCTAGAGCTTGGGATTTTTTTTTCTTCAACTAAACTCTGTCTCTCTTTTTGTAGTTCCGTTATGAAGAGGACGCGGAGAAGGCTGTGATAGACCTGAATAATCGATGGTTTAATGGACAGCCCATCCATGCTGAGCTCTCTCCCGTCACAGACTTCAGAGAAGCTTGCTGTCGCCAGTATGAAATGGGGTGAGTGCTACGTGATAGGATAGAGCTTATTTAATGATGAACCAAATACTGATTGTGAGAGGGAAGGGTTAAACGACTAAAATAAAGTACCAGAAGAAACCATTTGCTAATTGAAACAATCATCATCCTATAAGATTGGTGTTTGACTTTTTGATAATACAAGGAGCAAGTTCTTGACTGTTTTACGTATAGCTGTAGGACGTCTCCGCTTCGAGCAAGAGTGCACCTTTACAATAAAGAAGCCTTTAAAACATAAAATGTCCTACACCCTATTTTCCGTTATTAAGTAAAGGATTAACACCGTCAACAGGCATCTCATTTTTAGATTTTATCAACTGCGTCAACATTTATTTTGTTTTAGCCAAACGTCAAAATGAAACTGTAAAATACTCTAAATGTGTCTGGTTTTCTATGTACAGATGAACTTTATGTTGACTTCAAGTCAAATACTGATAAAATATGTATCTATGGCACATAAGGCCTGGAAATAGGAGTACTTTCTCATCCCAATTTTCATTCATATGATTTCACAATTTCTTAAATTCAATTTTCTTTTGTAATTGAAGCAAAATAAATGATGTCTGAATAATGTAAATTTTATGTATTGTTTAAATATAATTGTGTAGCTCTCACCAGGTGTACAGTTAATACAGTATAGTTTATTGTCCTCCTTGGATGGAACAGTGAGCCCGATCCTGCCTCAAGCACTGCCTGTCATTATATCTTCAGGGATTTATAGCGTCCAACCTAAAGCTTTTGTTTAAAGTCTACAGTTTGTAGCACGTCTTGGTTTTTAGGTCGATATCTCTGTAGATCATCATACCTAAGCTTGTTGCTGCCGCTGTGTGAAACTTCACGATTGACAGTTTTACACCTCAAATGTGATTTGGTTATTTATTTTTTGCTCAAACTGCTCCACGTTGCCCTCTCTCCACAGGGAATGCACTCGTGGTGGTTTCTGCAACTTCATGCATCTGAAGCCCATCTCGCGTGAATTGAGGAGAGAGCTTTATGGGCGTCGGAGGAAGGGGTACAAACACATTACCTTTTTAGTCACTTTGGAAAAACAGCATACATAGTTATTATTTTTTTGTTTGTTTTTTAAATATCAATTTATAATTGCTCTTCCTTTACTTGCACAGCCGTCATAGGTCCCGGTCTCGCTCAAGAGAGAGGCGATCTCGCTCAAGGGACAGAGGTCGAGGAGGTGGAGGTGGAGGAGGAGGAGGAGGAGGAGGTGGAGGAGGAGGAGGTGGCCGTGACCATGAGAGACGTCGCTCCAGAGACAGAGAGCGTTCGGGACGATTCTGAACCACAAGCCATGACTACTTGTCCTTCCCTCCCTGTATCAGACCCAGTCTTCTTTTTTTTAAGGTTGTACCCTTTCAGATCAATTCTAGGACTATTTGAAAGGTACCTGATTTTTGAAGCTGTGACAGCATTGATGAACTTGTTTTTTTTCTTGATTTCTGAAAATGACTTTCACCTCATTAAATTACCATTTTTACTTAACTTGACGGATTCATGAATCATACTTATTACATAGCGTAAAAAATAATTGTATTGTGCACTTCTACTTCTGATGCAATACAGTAAGAACTGAAGCTACACACAGATTATTAAAACTAGCATGTAGTTTATAATTAAACTTATTGCATTGGTCAAAGTTTCAAATGAAGACGCTGTTAACTTGAAAGTTGACATTCCTAGAATTTAACTTCAGTCACTTCAGACAGAAAAAAGATAAATACCTAATGGTCTTGGCACTTTTGAAAAACACCAGATATTTGTTTCAACCAGAGTAGGTTCAAACAGAAAAACCTTAAATCAGAACAATCTCCAATCTGCTGTAGCGTGTTTACTTCACTGAAGAAGCATCTGAACTGCAGCTACAGTTTTTAATTTAAAAAATTTGGTAAATGTACTGTTTTACTTTTACATACTGTCTCATTAAGATGTACAACAGGTGGCAGTTTTACCCTGGCTAATGTGATTAATACAGAATAACATACACTGATAAACCTAAACCATATCAATTTATTTACGTGAAACACCAATGCTAAAGATCAATCTATGTTAGTTTGTCCCATCTGCATGTGGACAGGTAATACGTGAAGTGATAATGAAGCCAGATAACATTTAAATTAAAAAAAACATTACTTTTTAATGCAGGATGTTCTGCAAGTGTTGCAGAACAACCTGCATGGGTTTCAAATTTGGTAATTCTTCCTTGTCCTCTCTTAATATATAATATTCATAAATGTTACCTGAAGGAACTATTGTAATTCCATGACAATCTCGAGATAACTAAACTAGGCACTAATGTTTATGCAGGAAAGATGTGGATAAAACCCACTTCTTGAGGTGCCTTTAGTTCTGGCAAAAACAAAACAGTACTATGGAAAATACTATCTTAAAGAAAGTCAAAGTATCTAAAATAATTCAAACACAAAAATAGATAGCTCTCACCCAACTCAACACTTAAAGTAGTAAAAATAGCTACATTTTTAAGAAGCTATATTAAACGTGAATACAATAATACTAATCCAGTTAATATAGACCACTGAAATAATCCCTCCTGCATTGAGTACATAACTCAGTATGTTTTGATACTTTAAGTGTATTTTGCTATAAGTAAAATTATGAATGCAGAATTTGTAATTTTACTTTGTAGAACTGCTATATATACTTAGGTAAAGGACCTTTTAAACCTCTTAGTTACTTCAATGACTAGTGTTTTATCTCTGCTGAAGACACACTGCAGACTGGACTAAAGGGTTTTGTTCGCGGTGAGGTGGGTGGAGGGAAGGAAGGTTTGTGTTATCAATTTTAAACATGAGATGTGGGATGGTCCAGTCGTCTGGTGGGAGCCAGGCTCGACGAGTATTGTGTTCAGCTGCTGGTGTCTCGTCTGACGGACAGGTGAGTGTGCTGCTCTTCATTTGTGTACGCAACTGAAATTTTGAATGACCATCAGCAGAATACTTCTTAAAACTTGTCTAAGCACAAATTGTGAGATTAATTTAATGTATTTTTAATCTGTCAAACCGATTTCTTTCCTATAGTATTTTTTATATATATATATATATATATATATATATATATATATATATATATATATATATATATATATATATATATATATATATATATATAGTAGTCTGGGCACTATGGGCCCTAGTGTTGTCAAACAATTAAAATATTTAATCACGATCAATCAATGTCATAGTTAAATTGATTTCTTTTTCATTTCTTTTGTCCCATTATTTTTTCTCATCTAATGCTCTTACTAACGTGGAAAAGTGTATTGCTTGCTGGCTTGCTTTGTGCAAATGTTTTATTTATTTTTTATTGAAAACAACATTGGCATATAACCTACTGTAGTGTTCAATTTCACACATAACATTCCCACTTGGAGCAAATAATGTTTCACACAATGTAACACTGTCCATCAATAAAAGGGTGAAGAAGATACTTTGGCGAGGGGGGAGAATTCGCATCAGCTGTGTGTTTGGCCATCAAGTGGTATTTCAGACTGGACATGCTGCGATGATAGCTCAGTTCACGACGTCAAAACACACAGATCACTTTGGTCGTTTCAGTTTTCCATTCAGAGGCTTATTGGCATCCATGTTGGCGTCTCGCGCTCACCATCCACTCAAAACATAACATTATAGTCTCGTTCGAGATGAGCCAGGTTTGGGCAGAATCGATTACCGACGATTTGCGCCCGTTGCATGCCGGTTAGATTTGTGTCCGACTTGATCCTGACTTGCTCTGATGTCATGAACACGTATGCAACGATAATCTCACGAGAGCAAGGCGGCCGCAGTTCTGAGACGCAGGCAGCGCAGTATTTTAATTTTATATTTATTTTTTAATTTTATTCAGAATACAAATATACAAACAAACAAGGCAGTAGAAAAAAAATAAATCTTTTGCCTCGGGTCGAACAAGTCAAAACATAAAAGCACATACATAACAATTAACATTCAGAAGAAAAAAGCAATGAGAAAAAAATAGAAAATAATTTTTAAATAGTTAAATAAATAAAGGGGGCTAATCCTCCTCTATCCTTCTCATCCTCTCGCAGGCTCCTCTTCTGCTTCTCGGTGAAGTATACCGACGGCAGTGGCTAACTTTACCCAGTCCATCTATAATTGTAATAGCTATTTTAACGTTTCTTTTCTGCTTTCAATTAAAAGGGAATCCCGAACAATGTTACAAGGATTTTTTCTCGCCGTTGTGTCGTTATTTATACAGTTATTGGCCCGTGATACTTAATAGAAGTTTAAATGAAAAACTTGTATATATATCTATATAGCTACTAAGTTAACTGGAAATTGCCATTTGGATGGTTTCTACTGTGTTTTCCTTAAATCTGTTAAAAAGTCATTGACTTCTTGCTTAGATGAACCCTCAGATCCCTATGTTTAACAAGATTCAAGCAGAACAACAGTGCTGTTTTTTCATTAGAGTTTAAAAGGTTTTGGTAATGTTGCATGTGGGATTGTAACACCTGCCTCCTGCAAGTAAGCTATGCCTTCTGTTTCTAAAACTACACGTTTGTACGATGTTCCTACTCTTTGTCTACATGCAGCTAACCTGATAGATGCAGATATTACTCAGGGTCAAAAGTCTTACAGTGTGGATGGGGATGCTGTAACTGTGACAAGTGTTAACATGTGTTCTACAAAGGAAGAACAGGACTGTCAAGTTTTTGGTTGAATCGTACCACGAGATTGAGGATAGCAGTGAGATGGAGAACGGAGAAGCGACTGCTGATCCGTGGTACTGGATCCGTCCTGATTTGCCCAGCAGATGTACCTGGAAGCTGGGTGCACCTATTTCAGAGTCACCTCATATCTACCCAGAACTGTGAGAGTCATGTTAATGAAAGCTCGCAAAATAAATTAGTGATTATTGTTGAACTAATGCTGGTAGTGTAAGTATGGTCAAATTAGGAGACAACAGGCCCCTGGGTGTGTGAAAGGCCCGCTACCCCTCCTACATTAGAGCAAAGTTCTTGGACTGAAATAGACACAAAACAACTACAGCTGCAGTTAAGCAATTTTAAGAGCAGCAAAAAAAAACAATTCGGCCACCCCTACTTTTAACTGACTTTTCCAACAAGGTTTGGTTACATTTTACTTGAAGGTATCTACATGAGAGTGACATGACCCACACCTAACCCTAACTATAACTTGTCATGACCAAATAAAATGTTTCTGACTTGTTTATAATGTTTCTGACACGTTCATGACAGTGTCATGTCACTCTTACGTAGCTACCTTTTAAACAAAGTGTAGCCTCATGTTTTTTTATTAAACAGTCACTTTAAACAGAGGCTCTGGCTCAAGGGCCCAATATAATCAGTAGGCCCAAAATGGTAACCATGATCAGTAATCCTTGTAAAAGTGAAAAAGGAAGGAGAGGAAATGCACTTTGCATGCACCCAAAGGCTTACAGTAAATAAATTCATACATTCAACAAAAAGAGCCCACGGTCATATCTCATAGCACTTTTGGGATGTTAATTGAAATACATGAGTGTGTGTTTCTTGACATGTTACTACTGTACATGTTGATCAGTGGATTGGACAAAACCATTGGCTGGAATGTCACACATGAAAACGTTGCTTGCATTAGCCTTGTTAGTGGTCAGGATACTCTACAGGCCAGTGTGTATTCATCATTGGGTAAATATGAACATGTATTTACTGAAAACTGATGGTGAATTTTTCTTCTTCTCTCCATCGCAGCATCAAGCCCCCCAGCATCCTCCCCAACATCCTCGGGAAAATTGGACACACACCTCTGGTCCGTTTGAACATAATTCCGAAGGAGTTTGGACTTAAATTTGATATTTGTGAGTAAAAGCTATCATGTAATCCTTGCAAAGCTAGCTAACATATTGCAATTGTGCAAGAAGTCTAATTATTTACTGAAAGAGTCTGATTCTTCACTAAAGTGAAAGTGAAAATACCAAAATCTAAATACATCCTGTTAAAAGTAAAATTCCTGAAATCAAAATGTTACTTAAGTTAAATTACTAAAAATATTGTCAGCAAAATGTTATTGAAATGTTCAAAGTACTTGTGCAGAAAATATAAATACAAGGACACGTAAAAGCATTTTAATGTTGTACTTTGTCAATGTGAAGCCAATTTTAGATACTTTGTATACTACTGGGTAGATTAGTAGTATAGTACTGTATCACATCATACTGCATAAGTTTTTCAAATGTTTTTTTTAAGTTAAAAAGTAACCAGTAACTATAACTGTCAAATAAATGTGGTGAGGTGAAAAGTGCAATATTTTCCCCTGACATTCATTGGAGTAGAAGCATAAATAATGTAAATACTCAAGTAAAGTATAAGTATGTCAAAATGGCATTTAGGTGCAGTACTTTAGTAAATGTACTTAGTTACATTCCGCCACATCATGTGACACACACGGCCCAAATCCTATCATGACAGCAAAATGCACTGCTGAGAAAATATCTCTACATCAGTGCACAAAATTATTTAAACGTTATACTTTTTTCAGTATATGCCCTTGAAAAGGACAGAACCTTAAAAAAAAAAAAAAATTGGAAGTTGGTGCGATACTTGTTAATCAGTTCCAAGAAGAAATATCTATAGTTTGAATCTTGTCTGCATACTGATCATGCAAATAGCTAGAGATGAAAAACAGCACGGTGAAGATGGACAGGACTGGAGAGTAAAATGTTGTTTTCCCTTTTGAGAAAAGGAGAGACACTCCATCCTCCCAACAGTGAAAGAGCAGTGCAGTGGAGTGGCCAGCAGATCAGACTGTGGTTGTACTGCAGGTATGAATGTGTGTAACTGTGTTAATGTGATCAGGGTGATCCTGCAAAAAGAGATGCTGCCTCTTAGTGAACCCTCCATGAATAAATACAGGTTAAACAAAAAAAGCGCAGTATATTCTCAGGTACGCTGCTACAGTAGGTGTAGTACAGTACAGTATTTCCTCATCTGATCGTCTCGTGAGGATCAGGGTTCAGTGAGGATGAAACCTCCCAGAAATATCAGTTTAAGCCTTCTAGGAAAATGGAATGGAAGTTCTAGTTTATTCCCATGGCTTAATAAGACAAATGGCCTCATATTTGTTTTCATGTGACTTCACTTCAGATTTATTTTTTTCTGATTGTTCTGTCGTTGAAATTATAGGCTATTTTTGCCAAACTCTACACACTAACCACAAAACCTTATACCAAACCAGCAAAACATTAAATATCTGTTAGAAAAACTAATTCTTGCTCTTCAAACTCTTCTTGTTTGTGTTTCCCCCCACTACAGTACACAAACCATAATTTGAATAAGCAAACAAAGCACCAACTACGCACTGATAGTATTAATAATTAAACACAGTAGATTGCAATAAAGTTTGTCATACATGTAGTAAACACACCCACACAGGTATCCAAGTGTGTCTCAGTTATTCAAAGTATGGATGTGTATTTTAAACATTATACACTGTCAATACAAATAAGGGATGGAAGTATTCCAGTATTCCATAAGAAAATATTCATTTTTCTTAAAATGTTCTAAAACTCCTCAAACAACAGAAGTACAGTAGATATTGGCCTGCGTTGTTGTCCAAACCAAATGTTTGCCGGATGCCTGTTAATACTGCTCAACCTCTGAAGTGAACTTGTTTTTAAAAGTGTTTTCACATGTGTTAAAAGGCAATTGACAATACTGTAGCATTGTAGAGCCCAATGATCATAGTTTTGCTAGATGTGGGTTATTAAATTGCAAACTGAGTGCAATGAACCTGGTTCATGTGCAAATCTGCAAATCTATTTCAGAGTTTACCTACTAAACACCAGATGTCTGCTCCTTTACTAAAAAGTAAAAGATTTCTATTTATAAGAATGTCTCACTTTGCCGAATTATTCTTACATTTATAAAAAAAAAAAAAAAAAAAAAATTGAAATCTGAAATTTTTCTGCATCATGAAACAAATTTGTGTTCTGTTATTTCATGATGCAGAAATATGTTGGTTGATGTTGGGAAAAGGAAGGAAGCAACATTTTCACACAGTGTTTTAATTTGGTCCAGCTCTATCGTTCAATTCATTCAAAATAAAATAATGCAAAAAATACATTTTATGTATTACAGGATCCTTTCAGAGTCACAACCAAACTAAAACACACTCAGTGACTATACTTTGTTTATTTTAGTGGCCAAGTGCGAGTTCTTCAATGCAGGAGGCAGCGTGAAAGACAGGATCGGCCTGCGGATGGTGGAAGATGCTGGGAGAGCCGGGATCCTCAAACCAGGAGACACAATCATTGAGCCCACGTCTGGCAACACAGGTACCTTGGAAGAAAGATGTAAAAGCAGGTTGTTGTTGAGGCAAAATTGTAGAAAACAAAATTGTAACATAAACATGGCAGGCTGCTTAAAACCTCATCCTCTGGCTGCCTGCAGGTATCGGCATCGCCCTGGCAGCTGCAGTTAAAGGCTACCGCTGCATTATAACCATGCCTGAGAGGATGAGCAACGAGAAGGCATGCAGTTCTTTCATTTGATCACCAGTGGTTCATTATTGGACATTTGGCAAAATGAAATCTGATCTCACTCTATTTTTTTTAGGTTGATGTGTTGAGAGCTCTCGGGACAGAAATAGTGTGCACGCCTTCTTCTGCAGCTTTTGATTCACCAGAGTCTCACATAGTCACGACGTGGCGTCTGAAGAGCGACATCCCCAACTCGCTCATCTTCGACCAATATCGTAATGCCAGCAACCCTCTGGCTCACTACGACACCACAGCTGAGGAGATACTGGAGCAGTGTGATGGTTTGTTCATTTTGGCAGATACAAGATTGAGGTCAATACAGTGTATCATAGCTTAGTGATAGGTATAGTCCCTTAGAAGACCTTTAAATATACTGGACAAATTCAAAGAATTATAGGTGCCCTGTGTATATTTAGGGTGAACAAACAAAAGTTGTCCTTGAGGCGCTCTCCAACGACTGCTGTCCAAAAATAAATCTCCTTTTGCTACTTCCTTTTCTTTTCAGGTAAATTGGACATGTTGGTGGCGGGAGCCGGCACAGGCAGTACACTAACAGGTGTTGCTCGGAAGTTTAAGGAGAGATGCCCCAATGTCAAGGCAAGATACACACCTTATTAGGAACACTTTTGAACATGTTTTATTTAGCTAAATCTATGATCAAAAAGAGATTTGTGTGGTGATGTATAGATAACGTTACTGATGTGTTTCCAGTCTATCATGTTATGATGTTTGTGTCAGATAGTCGCTGTGGACCCTGAGGGCTCCATTCTGTTTGGATCTAACAAAAATAAGACTTCCTTTGAAGTGGAGGGCATTGGACATGACTTTGTCCCCACAGTGTTGGACAGATCTGTGAGTGTGCTTGTGCACAATTACATTTGAATGTGCAAATTGTCATTTGTTCTGCACACAGAGCAAAAATCATGTCTCTTTGTGTTGCTCTCTCCCCTACAAATCTATGCAGCTTGTTGACATGTGGTATAAATCGACTGACCAGGAGACGTTCACAATGTCACGCAAGCTGATCAGAGAAGAGGGTCTCCTGTGGGGTATGGTCACTGACCAAGTAATACCATTGTATTGTATATTGTACTGCACTTATTAGTTCCCTGTGTACGTAAAAAGGTTCCTGTTTTACTGCAGGCGGCAGCGCTGGCTCAGCCATGGCAGCAACAGTAAAGATGGCTCGGCAGCTTGAGGCGGGACAGTGCTGTGTGGTCATCCTGGCTGACTCTGTCCGCAATTTTATGTAAGAGATGTAAGAAAAAAATTTACTGAACACTTGGATCATAACTTAATAATAATTTACACATGGAGCGTTCAACAGCCAAGGTACATGGTGCTGATTCGACTGCACTCGATTCACCAAAGCCTCAATGTAATCCTTTTCTTTGTTTACCTGCATGTAACACTGTTATATAATTATATGTATCTCCTTGTGCAGCACACATATTTTAGTTCTCTTCTTTTGAAAGTGAGCTGCTGACAATATACACTGTGTGTGATGGTCACTAATCTGGTGCTTCAATTTGCTCGTCCACCATGGATAATTGTCCACTATGATGTAACTAGTGAACTGAACTATTTAGACGACAGGACGTTGAGTATTCAGCCATGCAACGGGCTCCTTGAGGCTGTACCTTTACAATAGTTTTGCAGTTAACCAAAGGGTCTGGTTGGTACGTGATGAACCACAACCAACGCCCCCTAGACACCAGAGATGTTGCAGTTTCACGTCCGCATCTTTAAGCCCTTGTCCAGCAGCAAAGCACACACGCAAAATCTTTAAACTTATTCCCAACTTATAGGTGTCATAAACCTGGCTCTAGGTCACAAACAGAAACTGGAAGGAATAGAATTTAAAGAATTTATTGTCAAAATATGCAGAAGGCACGGGGCTCAGGTACACACACAGCACACTAAAACTCAAACCTGACCAAAACCAATGTGACACAAACCAAAGCAACTTCTAATTTGTTTTGCTATCAAACACATTGCTGCCTCCAGGTCAAAATTCCTGAGTGACCAGTAGATGTGTGAGAAGGGGTTCCTCAGCCTGGATGAGCCGATGGACTTCAAACCTTGGTGAGAAAGTCAAGAATGAGGGTTTAACAGGGCTACCGATCCAAGTGTTAGATGACTCATTTGTCTCGCCCTCTCTCTTTAAGGTGGCAGGACATGACTGTTCAGTGTCTTAACCTATCCGCCCCCCTCACTGTGTTAGCATCTGTGTCCTATCCATCGATATCCTCAAAGAGAAAGCATTCGACCAGGCCCCAGTCGTTGATAACTCGGGGTACACATCTTTTCTAGAGATGCTATACATTAGTGCACCTTCAGTATCAAACTGATCCAGACTGTTGTTTAATGCAAACAAAATGGCTCAATTTAGACAAGTTCATCAGCATAACAGACATTCCACAGGGGTTATTCTTTACCTTAGGGTCAGATATTGACAGAAGACAGGAAACTAAGCAAGAGTTAAGCACTAAATTGAGCCAGACCGAGACTACAGAATTCATAATAAGGAGATTGTACATGCAGCAAGAGGAGGTCCAGGTGAATATAAAGTAGGTCTCAAAAATGAGAAGGCTATTAACAAAAATTACTTGGTTCCTAGTAATCAAAGCACAGATTTAGGGATTCTCTCAAAAGGACATTTTTATTAATATCTTTCTCATTTTTCAGACCTACTTTACATTCATCGGGCCCTCCTCTTGTTCCATTGTTCTCTATTATTTATTAAGCCTTCAATATGACCCAATGGACGTGGGCAAGAATAACCTGTTTTTATAGCTTGTTCATTGTTTTCATGGACAATTCAGACCCAATTTATTTTCATCTGGACCTCCTCTCATTATATACACTACCTCCAGTTTTTGAAGTAGGAGAAAAAAATGAATGGCAGTAGAAAATGATTAAATGCAAAACATTAAGCAGACACCGTTTTTTATATATATGTCATGCCCACTTCTGGTATTAATCAGAATATAGATATTTTTACAGCAATACAGACATAAGCGTACACTCTAATGTGTGTCACTAGGTGCTGTGTCTAATAGAGGATCAGCAGGGGATGCAGTGTTTTAAATGTGTTTTTCCACAGTGTGGTCCTGGGGATGTTGACGCTGGGAACCATCCTGTCCTGTATGTCGGCCGGGAAGGCCAAACCCTCAGATGCTGTCAGCAAGGTGCTCTGTAAGCATTACAAGCAGGTCAGTCAGTAGAAACACATACTCTATGTATACTACTAACATCACATGCATTGAAAGTTAACATGTTTACATGACTGTCTAATCTCTTAACACGACGCTCTAAGGTGCACCTGGCAGACAACCTGGGGAAGCTGTCCCAAATCCTTAAAACAGACCACTTCGTCCTGGTGGTGCACGATCACACTCAGAGTAATATACTTTATTTATTTGAACAAAATTTTCCTTGGCATTTTGCATTCATTTAATTGAAGAGAGTAGGTGGCAGGAAATGAGGGGAGAGATTACACGCAGCAAACGTTCCCTACTGAACAGAAGTCAACATGTGTTAGTCGGGACGGGACGATCCAGGTGTAAATGTTATATAATTGCAGCTTCAATTTGATTGTCTTTTTTCTGCTTTAAATGTGCTCGTAGGCAAATAATGTTACTGTTGCACAGAGCCAGGCCAGTCGTTTGTCTTTTTTTTGTCTTTATGCCAATCTAACCAGCTGCTGGGATGTTACAGCATATTTAACAGACAAATATAAGAGTAACCTTTTCATCTAATTCTCCAGCAGCAGGAGTTAAATAAGTGAATTTCCCAAACTTTTTTTCTGTTTTGCTTAAAGCAAAGGGGAAGATGCATTTTACTGTGTTATTCCCGTTAGTTTCCATAACAAATTAATAAATACAATAGTCTTTCAAATGCACTGCAGTCAATCTTTATCCTGCAGTGTTTTCAGTTTTCTTCTATGCAAGTGATGTCAGTAACTACAGTGTTCTGCCTCTCTCCAGATAAAGCTGATGGGTCAACTTGTCAGAAGCAGATGGTGTTTGGCATCGTGACAGCAATTGACCTCCTTAACTACATCACCACAGATAAGAGACATGAGCACTGCTTGTTTTACCAGGAAGTAGCATGGGAGCACCTGAGGCTGAATCATATTTTAATTCAGTGTTTTTTGCGGCTACATACGTGGAGGGGATTAATTCAGGTCCACATAAGCAATACACTCTGTGTAGTATTACCCTTTAAAACATTCGGAAATCAAATTTTAAGTTAAAGTTTGGCAATATTTAAAAGTGTTTTCTTTCAACTGCTGATCATCCAAACAGCTTCAATTAAGGCACACAATAAAGATAATGTAGCTTTGACTAGAAATAGTGGTTGCAGTATTTCTTAGCATAGCTTAGCAGGGCGTAACAGGGCGCGGAGCATGCCTTTTAATAATGGAAACAGTACTGTAGTTTGACCAAACAAAAAAATCTTAATTGAATCCTGGTGAAAGCTAGTAAGTGTACCTTGGGTTAAGATTTTGTTGTCAAATCCTTCTTTTAGTTTGGCCCTACTCTAACCATTAGATCTGCAAATTTAACCAAACCAGTTAGTTCATGTTTATTGTCCCCATAGGGAAATTAGGTTGCAGATCACATCACATCACATGGTATACAACATTAACACAGATAAGGCAGGGAGGAAAAACAAAAAAACAAGACATATATACACCACCACTTGTACCATAAACCAGAATAATATGAAGGGGGGGGGGGGTGTAGAATTCCAGACCAGCTGGGAGAAAGAAGAGAATAAAATAGATACACAAAATATATATATCATTGGACAGGACCTTCATTATTAAGGAGTTTAATGGCCTGGGGAACAAAGGAGAGCTTGGATCTGTTTTTTTTAAACAAAGGAGCACGGTATCGTCGTCCTGAGGGCAGCAGTTCAAATGAGGAGGAAAGGGGGTGCTTCTGGTTGCCCACAATGCTATTTGCCTTTCTCAGTATTCTGTTTTTCAAACCATGACACTTAATTTAAGAATAAACGTTCATGCTGAAGTAAGGATAATAGTTAATGATTTAGAGTACATAGTAAAGAGAATAAACTGACAAATATATTACTGTTGCTATGAACATAAAGTATTGAGCATTACAGCTTTTTTTTTTTTATGGCTTACCCTTTTTTATGGCTTATTTAGTTAAGCTTGTTGCTTTTCTGCAGCTTAGTATGCCTACAGGTAGCACCTACAGGCAGGCAGATGAAGCCCTCCACCTTGTGGCTGATTAGGGGGCGCTATGGAGCCCCCTGTCAACGGCCGAAACCAATCCCTACAGAAATTTGTCATTTTTCATAGGTCTGATATGTGTGAGTTTTTGCTCATGCCCCAAAAATGTCCAAAATGAGTGCGGTCCGGAATAATAATAATCCTTACAAAAACAATAGGCACCGTTGGTGCCCTGATACTTCAGTTCTCGGGCCCTAATAATGATGAAAACAGTTCTAACGTACAAAAGCCATTGAACTAGTTCAATGTGGTAGAAAAGTAAAAAAACAGCAGAAATTCCCTCAGTTGTTCATTGACTCATGTCCTCCTTTTGCCTGTTGTTACCAGGCGTAGTGTCTCAGTAGACCAGGGGGGGGCAGTACTGACCCACTGCAGGGACACAGGTAGGACATCTGGTACATTGACAGGACATATAGTATATTTATATATACGTGGATGTTTATGTTTAAATAAGTTTGTTTAAACTTGCTTTCTTCCCCTGTTTGGAACTTTGGGATTTAGGTTTTAATCTTTTGAATGATTTAATGGGTCTTTCATTTATTTGTTGGATAGTGTATTTTAATGAATGTTTGTCTTGTGAAGTATCATACAAGTACCAATAGGTAATTAGGTGAACTACGTTTTGTTGATTTTGTTCTAATTTTTCTGTTGTATTATTTTTTTGTACATACCTTACTGATTTTACACAAAAGGGCAGCTTCTTTGGTGATTGGTGAAATGTTTTTATTTTGCTTTCTAAACGTCTGACGTTACATGTCAATTTTTTCCCACAAAGCTTTTTCTTTTCCTTAAATATGCTGTTTTCCCATTGAACCCTGTATAATCTTCATATCCTAACACTCAGGAAGAAACTGATAAACCATGTTTATAAGAGATTTAAAGTCAGAAAAAACACAATAGTCCTCTTACCAATGTGAATTTAAATTCTTCTTCTCATAAGTCTCACTTTCGCTGGATTCGATACACTGCTGTTAGAGCTTTACGGGACCAGTAGCCGATGTGGGACACAATGCCAACTTTAATTGACAAACTTTAGATAGATTTTGCTGCTGATGTGTAGCTTACAATAATAAGACCAATTTCCATGTCATAGCACAAATGTTTAATACAAATCTGTTTTGTATTTGTATTTTCTGTACTGCATGTATGACAAATTAATGTTACCATTATTGTTATGTTATCTTTTCCATCAAATTAACTCTTTTTAACTGAGAGTCCATTGGTTTACCCTATTGTGTAGTACTATTATAATAATATCCCAAAATGCTGTCTCATGAGAACTTTTTGTGACTCTTTCTAAGAAGTTATTTTTCATTGCACCATCTATTCTGATGAAGGATAAATGAAAAGTGTTTCAAATGATTCAACAGCTCCAATGTCACTGAATATGGACTTCACATGGAAGAGACACTCATCGACTTCATTCTTAAACAGAGCCACTCTAAATGGGCAAACTAACCTTATAGCACAACCGATATAACAGCAGATGAAAAACCCCTACCAACACATCATACTGTCCTTTACACATCTCATCTTGACTGTCACCATCGCACGATGACGCAGGCTCTATCAGTCATCAACACAAGAACAACATTCACTAAATACTTCAGAAACTATTTCATTAGGCGTAATTGGCATGAATGTTGCCTCCTGAATGCAATATTCAGTGGTGGGAAAATGCCTTCAAATCCTTTTCTTAAAGCAACAATAATATTTTTAGGCAAGCAATGGATCACAGCAAGCTAATTTCTCTACTCAATATTCAGTGTCAAACCAAGTCAAAAACACAGTGGATGCTGGTTGCTCCTTCTAATTCATGTTTGCGGTCACATCAACCAGCAACAGTGAATACAACCGCAGTGTACTCAGCTCAGCAGCCATACAGAAATTATTGCTCGTTCTGTGTCCTGTTCAGTAGTTGTCAAATGCCCTTAGCAGCCAAGCCTTTGCTCTTGTGTACCTTCTTATTTCTTGGGGGTTTTCCTGTTGGATGCTGCCTTTTTAAATTTGTTTGCCTTCACTGAGTAACTGCTTGTCAATCTTCTTAGATATAATCATATTGCAATCATATTCACTACCAGATCTGTCACAGAGTTACACAGTTTGAGAAAATGTTGTGAAAAAGTCTCATTTGATAAAGTTTAAAATGCACATTAGTCTCAACTCTTTGAAACTTCTCTTAAATCTTTTCATCCTTGCATCCGTTGACCAGTTTACGACCTTACAGAGAAAAGCAGAGATATGCCTGACGATAGCTTCACCTAACATTCTTGTACTCATGAACCCACAGTAATAATGCTCAGTCTGAAGCCTGGAGGCAAACAGTTCATCAAACTCAGCAGGCAGCTGTTTCTAAACCAGCGAGCTGCTGCTTCCTTTCTTGTGGAAAGGTCACGTGAACGATGATGTCAGTGTGTCACATTAGTGGTGCTTCTGAACTTGTGGTATTTTCCAATGAAAATCATCAAACAATACATCACTCTTGGGTTGGTTGTAGTTTAAGTTTGTAAGTTTATTGATGACCTCACAGGTAGATTCATGTTTTAACTAAAGACCAATGTTGTCTTTTACATTGTTTCATTCAACTAATTTTAGATGCCTGAAGAGGTGAAACTATATATGATTACTATATGATGCTTATACACGTTAAACACGATATTACAGACAAAGTTCAATTTGCAGCATCCTTGTGTGTTTAAATCCTATTTCATAAAATCTGCTTGTGCATGGAACAGCACATATTCAGATAAAACTGAGCCACTCCTGTTCTGCCCTCTTGGAAATATTCAGCATACAGTATATGTGTTTACGTATCTTTGTTTTTTGTTTTGGGTTCACTATATAATCTGCAAAGGTGAGTTTCTACCTTTTAAATGTTACGAAAAAGGTAAATTTTTTGGTCATTTGGTCTGTGATCAGGTCTGTTTAGTTTGGAAAGACAACTGCTGCTGATCTGGCTCCTTCTTGACGCAATAGGAAAATTAAACCATTTTAAGAATCAATGGGGTCAGTCGAAGCACCACAATCGCTGCCAGTGTGTGACTGGCGATTAAAAACAGTGGGTGCGTTTGGAAATTAAGTGTGACGCACGTCCAGTTCCTTTTCAGCCTTTCAGTGCTTTCTCTTGCCAACTCAGAATAATTGCAAAACTAGAGGTTAATTATTTGCCTCAGGCCTGAGGCTTTGAATAAACTTATCAAGGAGGGTGGATTTTAAGTCACTAAAAATCCTTAAGCCTTAAGCAGAGCCTGAGTTAGTACAGTATATCCCCTCCAATGCAGTGGAGTAGAAGTATAACATAGCAAGAAATAGATACTCTCAAGTAAAGTACACAAACCTCAGCATGGTGTTCAATTACAGTTACTTTCCACAACTGGAGAAGATTGAAACCACTCATATGTATGTGCAGTAAATATGATGCTACAACTAGTAGTCAGTTAGTTTAGCTTAGCACAAAGACAAACAGCATGGGGAAACAGCTAGCCCATCTCTGCACAACGGTAACATAATCGGCCTATCAGCACCTCTAAAGCAAACTACTTTTGTTTCTCATGTGCTGCCAGGATCATGGATGTTTATTAATAGCAGTGGTCCACATTGCTTTATCTCTTCTTTTGTATTTTCCATCCTGGTCTTCCTTACTCCTCCCTCTCCTCAGTCCACATAGGCTACTCTAGGAAACACTGAGCCTGACCCTCAATGCCGGCTAACCACTTTAAAAGCACATGAAGCCACTTTTCAGACGCTGGCTACATGCCACACAACCCTGTTTGAACAGTAGACTGTATGACATACAAAACAAAAAAGGTAGAGAGTACAACAAGTATATACACAAAGATCTTCAGTCATGCTTGCAACGCGACTTCTAGGGATGGCAATGTTGGTTGGTAGGTCCACCACTTTGGTCCAGACTGAAATACATCAACAACTATTGGATGATGTAAGATTTACGTCCGCAGAGAATTAACGTTACTCACTTTCCATCTACATCTAGCACCACCAACAGGTTGACAATTTTGCCTTTTTGGCGCCACCAGTAGGTCAGTTTTTTCACTTAAACATTTCCTCATCTACTCCATGGATTGGCATGCCATTTTGTATCTGTTCATGGCTCCCACATGATGAATTCTAGTGACTATTATGATCCTTTTATGTTGACTTTTCTGTAGTGCCATCAACAGGTTGACACTTTATAAAGTTGTTGCAACAACTATTGAATATATCACAATGCAATTTAGAACAACCATTAATTTCCCCCTTAGGATGAGTTCCAATTCTCTGTCTCTCTCATGCAGCAACATCAGACTTTTAATTTGTCAAATACTTTGGTTTATGAACAAACTAATGACATTTCCATCATCCTCATCTATAGTTGCTTGTTTATGCTAGTTAGCAAATGTTAGTATCCTAAAATGCTAAATTAAGATGTGTTAGCATTTTGCTCAAAGCCTCACAGACCCACTAGCATTACAGCTGCATTTGTGATGAGCTGCTTACACATGTGCAGTTATAATTATTTATACAGGATACCATATTTGTTCTTTCAGTTTTGACTTAACATTTCAGTCTCAATGCTTCATGACAAAAAACCTTGTGAAAAGATTGTGCAGTTATTACAGTTTCTAGTTCCTTTTTAGTGTGCATGAAATCAGATGAGATCCACAGGACAGACATGATAGATATGACTGTCAACACTAGCTTGACAGTGTGACACACCCACACACACACACACACGCACACATGCAAAACACACGGTGGTGTGAATGACATGTCCCTGTCTAAGTTGCACAAATTGGACCTCATCAGTTTCTAAGCCAGTGCACAGCTACTGACAGTGACGGAGGATCCATCGTCACTGGGTTGTTGCCTACGTTATGTCACCCGGCCTCTTTTCCTTCGCTTCCACTGCCTGTGTTAGTAACAGCCCTGCTGGTACAGTCTATCACACCTCCTGACCACCATTATCTAACTCACTGGAGTGGAGTCACTGGGTCATGGCACCTGCTGTCATGACCCTTTGCCTAGAAAGTTGCACTTGCGTCAAGCATTGCGACATTAGCATTGATGTTCCTCTCTGGGAAATCAATAGGGTTGAAACTGGCACAGTTCAGTGTTAAATAATAAAGCTTAGCATACATAATGTCTAGTAAGACACTAGTAAACAGTAAACTCTATGTTCTGCACTCAAGTCCCCATAGGTTTATTCATGCTGTAGAAAATATATATGAAAAAAAAGTTTAAAGCTGCAGAGTGGAAACGTGTTGTGAGAAATGAAAAAATTTAATTTTTTTTCCAGATGGAGACTTGTGGAGAACTGTGCTGGATAGAAAGATAGAGATTTATCGATTCCTTAAAGAAGAGCATGCTTTTGCACAAAGCGATTGAGAAAAACTGTATCTCATCAGAAAGTTGTTGTAAGTTGCTTTGGATAAAAGCATCAGATGAATGACACGTACGTTACCCTATCAGTCAAATTCATAGACTGTTAATATTTACAGTCTGACATGACCAAAATGAAATACAACAGATTCACAGCATACACTAGGGATTGACCGATATGGATTTTTTAGGACCAATTGCCAATGCCAATTTTCTTGAGCTGATATTTGGAACCAAGAATTATTTTGCTCCTTCAATACACATTAAAAAAAAATGTAAACCCTGCCACACAATAAACAAAAATCCAGATCAATGTCAATTCTGTAATCATCTTACATTCATATCGCAAGTATGTGTGCAATGTGCATCAGATGGAAGGTTGCACTGCACATGGTTAACTGTACAAGGGTGAAAAGGCTTTCATCAACATCTACAACCCAGCCTTGATGATGCATTGCTTGCTGACACATTGTAAGACAGATATAATCAGGTCATCACAAAACGTCCTTTGTCGCCACATTTAAATAATTTAAGATAACAATAAACCTGAAAAGTACATAAAGTGACATAAAGTGCTTGATTTGTAATTAAGACTGCCATGGTGCCAGTGGTGGAGCGGCAGTGCATGGTCTGCACGTGAACTGCAGCGTCTCCAGCAACACAGAGCTGCCTGTGGACGCCTGTCTGTAAATACTGCCGGGAAAAAACTATCGGCAAATGCAGCAGCCGCATGTCGGCCAATGGCGATACACGTAAAAACGAAAAAATATCATCCCGATAAATCGTCCGGCCGATAAAATCGGTATATCATTAACAGACACACACACACTAAGTTGTGCCTCTGAGAAGAGTTTGACGCTGATGTGCAGTGAAGGGCAGAGGTGGTGCCTTAGATGGAGTGTACTGTAGAGATGTTGTGAGTCAGACTGTGCTCCCGTGTCAGCTCGTCCAGGCAGACGCTGCTCTCCTTGCTGTTACCAAACCCGGAGTTCAGGCCGAGCAGCCGCTGCAGCTTTTCAATACTTCATGACATGCAAGAGGACGTGTAGCCTATACCTGGTAACACACAGCACTTCCTCTGAGGGTAACAGCAACTTTGGAACAAAATATTTTTTTCAAATCAGACATCCATAAACAGATCATCTCTGGCCCTCAATGTTTTTGAATGGCTCGTTGCATGATATACGCACAATTGGCCCTTTAGTCTGTGTTCAATTACAGTTATCAAAGTCTTCAGCAATCACCACGTTGTACAACGTACGGATCTTTGCTCTCTAAACTATCAATGATTTGTAGGCTACATAGATTATATGATTTCGTACATGTATGTGTAAATTGATTTTTCACAGCCTCTTGACGACATGAAATTAAATTTAGAAGACTTTGCCAACTTTATATTTAACAGTCAATGATTGAGCCAAGATTGACAGGGAATGTTTTACCGCACAACGAGTACTTTTGACACTTTACTGTAAGTAAATATTTGACTTTTGATTGTGAGGTAAAGTGAGGTGAAGAATCTAAAAATTTCTTCCACCACTATGCTTGTGTGTGCTTTAGTGAATACGCAAAGGTGTTTGCCGATGTGTGTTTGCACCAGGTGATAGAGGAGATGCATACTGTTATTCTGACTCAGAAGCTTTTCCTTTTTGGGAGGCCCCGTCCTCCCGTCTGTTTTATTCATCTCTTACGTCAATGCCTCCAGACTGTCACTGAGTGAAAGGGTTTTCCCGCTCAATGCCCCTTGAGAGCTACTGCCAGCCCTGCTTTATTACTGTAGGCACTTCTGCAGACCGAGCTGAAAAGAAAACTTCAGAGGAAATACTGAATCAATTTCCTGACTAATCCCCCAACTTCCTCGTTTCCTTTGTCAGGGCTATCATTTGCCAAACAGGTGTTTGTCCAGCAATATAGTAAACAAATGTGTAATTTTTTCCCTTTCAGTGAAACGGCAAAAGTGAACATAATATCATGACGTCAACAGGATGTGCGTCCTTTGAACAAAGTGCTTGTTCCTGTCATTTGACTTGAGGTCATGCTATAACTTTGTGCAGCTGAGATGAGAAATAACTCATATATACTGTATATGTGGGAAGAGTGTCATAAATGAATAGAGACACAGCCAAGCAGAGGATTAACAGAGTGACAGGTTCTGAGCATGTGACACAGAAAATAACAGCGGTAGACAGATTGGAAAGAAAAAAAGAGCAAAAGAGTAGCAAGCGTCACAAATCTATTAGACAAGACTGTTAATTGCCTCGACAATTTAAAACAGCCTCATGACTGCCGGCCTTGGAACAAAATATTGTTTCTTGTCTCAAACAATCTGCTCTACTATTGCTAACCACTGCCCTCATACTCAACCCCATTTCCCTGCCCTTTGTGCAGTTGTGCAAACACATGTGACCCACTTAGAGAACCTCACACACTCTGACTCTGTGTTACACATACACACACACACACACACACACACACACACAAGCTGTCTGCAATCTTGTATAACCTACAGTTCCGAGGAACGAAAGACAGGCTTGTAAACATCTAGCAGACTAGTGGCTATATTGTGGAGCTGGAGTAGCTGACGTCAGCAGGCTGGTTGGGGACAGACTGACAGACAGAAAGGTGGCAAAGATAAACAAGCTGCATTCGGACAAAGCAGAAAGTTATTGAAAGGAGACCGTGAAGCAGCAGTTTTACCTCTAACTTGCAGAAAAAAGTTCTGAGTCATGTGCATTGGTGGATCTAAGGAGAGCCAAGGCACCAGTGAGCCCTGTTTCCATCCAGGGAGTCAGTGTGGACATTGTGGAGGACTACAAATACCTGGGATTGCACTTAGACAATAATCTGGACTGGGCCAAGAACACTCCAGCCCTCTACAGGAAGGGCCAAAGCCGTCTCTATTTTCTGAGGAGGCTGAAGTCCTTCAACATCTGCCGGACAATGCTGAGGAGGTTTTATGAGTCTGTGGTGGCCAATGCTATCCTCTTTGCAGTTGCATGCTGGGGCAGCAGGCTGAGGGTAGCGGAAGCCAACAGATTCAACAAACTGGTCCGCAAGGCCACTGACGTTGACTCTCTGTCGGTGGTGTCAGAGAGGAGGACGCTGTCCAAACTACATGTTATCTTGGACAATGTCTCGCACCCACTTCATGTCTTGCTGCTCATTCACAGGAGCACTTTCAGTCACAGACTCATTCTCCCAAAATGCACCACACAGCCACACAGAAAGTCATTCCTGCCTGTGGCCATCAAACTTTATAACTCCTCCCTCTAAGTGTCTGACACACAGACACTTAGTGAGGTTAAAACTGGACAATAATTTCTGTTTTGTACAATAACACTGACTTGAAATGTGTGCAATGCTCAAGTGCTACTATTATTATTATTATTATTATTATTATTATTATTATTATAATTATTGCTACTTTTCACGATTGCAACTCCTTAATTATGTTAATTGTGTAAATACTGTATCATATTAGTCCTTTAACTATGTAAATGCCGTACATATCCACACTCCTTATATTTCTTTTTTTATATTTCTACTCTTTCTACTATATTTTACTATTTCTGCAACTGCAACACAGAGTTTTCCTTCGGGGATCAATAAAGTATTTCTGATTCTGAAGCACAGTGGAGACTGATAGGAATGTGATTTATTTTACAATCAATTTAAGTATTTAGTCACAATCCAAGGTATTAGACAAATTACAATGTTAATGTTGATGACGGTGCCACATGAATTTCCAAACCAAATTTCACTGGAATTTATCCAGTCCATACATCTATCTATACAGTTATTGAAACATTTCTCTAAAAATTAACATGAACATAAACATCTAGCTCCTGTGGGTGCACGAGAACGAGTCAGCTGGATTCATAGCCTGGGAAATTTGACTGAAATGTTAATGGCCAGACATATAAAGGAAAGGTTTGAGGGCACAATCAGGAGAGCATAAGAGGTCATGAAGAGATTCAGTTCAGAGAAACCTTATCGGCATCAGTGATATCAAATGGTTTGCTCTTAGAAAAGTCTCAACAACTAAATGCGGGCCTCCTTGTGGTTAAGGAGGAGCCTGGGGGTAGCGGGTGATACCCGGCATTGATGACACCCATGATCCCACCTGCATTGTGTGGTCACGTTGCAACAAAGTAGTACTATCTCTGCTGTCACAAGCCAAGTTTAAGATGAGCTGGAGGCCCAGGAATCAGATTTAATGACGCACTTACTATCTGACTTAAAGTCCTCCAAGTTTCCACAGAGACACAACTTCTGACACTCCTGTGTCATGATTCAACCACGTGGTGCAACGAGGCACTGTGACTCCGCTCTCTGATCATTGTTCCTCTTACGATCCATCATTTCTCTTACACATTTTGTTCAAAGTCTCTGCAGAGAGAGATGAAAAACTGATGTGAGAGAAAAGACAAGGAGGAGTTTACTGAACAGGGGATTTGTTGACTATAACTATTGCCAGTCTTATCCTTCAACTCTCCATGTCCCCCTGCTCTCATCTCAACAAGTAAAAATACTTGAGTGACTGCAGACAATAACATTTGTTTAAAGTACAGTTTTGTTTTTTTATCACACGTTTATTTATTCAAGCAAGTCATCAAGAACATGTTCTTATTTGCAATGGCGGTCTGAAGTGCCATGCGCAAGCATGCGCACACACACACACACACACACACACACACACACACACACACACACACACACACACACACACACACACACACACACACAGACACCAAACCTGCTTACTAAGTACTAATTATTATGTTATTATTATATGACATATATTGTTATGTTATTATAAATAAATAGACAATTTTACTATGTAGGCCAAAAATGAACTTCCCCTCTTTGAAAGACCAGCAGCTACCAGTGCTGCTTAGTGAACTGAGCATGAGAGAGTAATGGAATGCTCACATAGACGCCAAAGCCTGCTGTACAATATTAACAGTGGCCAAAGTGCGTCATGGCTCTCACAACTAACACACTGTGTGTGTGTGTGTGTTTGTGTGTTTTATGTGCTTCCCATCTCTTTCTACTGTATTGCCACACAACTCTTGGCCCTGGGTGGTGTCGCCACATGTAACGGAACAATGGCAGGGCATTACTGCAACCTTATATGCAGTGTAGTGCTATGTGGAAGATTAGTACCGTGTTTGGTTCCTCAGGCCTCACTCACAGAAAGACATAAAAATGCTATCTAGTTCATTTTAAACTTGATGCTGAGAACATGACCAGTGGCGGAAAGTGTCAAAGCACATTTACTCTTACAGTAAGTACAGTTTTGAAGTACTTGTTTTTACTTTACTTTCTACTACATTTCAGAGGGAAATATTGTATTTTTAAGTTTGGTTGGTGGTGAGTGAAACAAAAGCTTACAAGGCAGCCTCTTGTCTGATCACAACACCCTGTAGTGATTATTAATGCTTAGTTCCAATTCCATCACCACAATGCTGCCCAGCTACAGTCGCATACTGCATGTGGCTTAATTCTGGGTAAGGATGGAAAGGTCAAGCAGAAGTTTCATAGAAACCACAACCACTAGTGTGTTCTTCAACAATGAGCGAACTGCAAAAAATTGAAGTGTACAAGAGCACCAGAAACATGTCTTCAAACACAAAGTGATACAGTGAAAAGTTCCCTGATTCTCAGGCTTGCGGTGTGAGTCGTGACATTTTTCAGCACATGACAAATTGTGCAGAATGCTAAATGATAAAACTTCCTCTCTGATGCCATGTGATTAACAGCATGTCCAGGCTGTTGACAAAAACAAACAGGAGTGCTCCTTCCTTGCCTTTGTTATTCACTTCCCCTAGTGGTCCCATGAGCTTAAGTCATGTCAGTTTTTTGTACAGCCCAGAATCAAAGATTTGTTTCAGAGGGCTTTTCAGCGTCAACATTCAAAACTCTCCATTCTTAGACCCTTGATTTACGCAAGATAAACTCATTGTGACTGAGATTTTCTAGTGAGTGAGCTAAAACTGTGAAACTGCTCTTTTCTTCTCCGTCTACTGCTATTTACACTAACTTCTCAGTGTTTTATGTTCAATAAAATAATAAATTTAACTGCTCTGCTAATGGAATTCAATTTTAAACTTAAAAACTAAAAGGTTTCTGTAACTGCTACCGTTCCCAGATGGATCAATAAAGTGACTGATGTGCATAGCAGACTCTGTTATGCAGAGTCGTGTCTAGCACTTCCAAAAGTTGTTTATTTTCTTTGCTCTGAACCTCCAAGACTTCCACAAGTCCTTTGGTATTCACACTCGTCCTGCCAGAGAGGCCAATTTTTGGCAGTGACGCAAGTGTACAGTTTCTCACTCACGTACACACACTTAGGAGGGTGCTAAACTCACAGCAAGGGAAAACATCCGAAAGCCCACACCAGAGCCTTCCTGCAAGTGTGATTATATGTACTGTACATCAGGCCTGTGGGTTAATGTGTACAGTATCTGTGCCACAACACAGTTTATTACGCTACAGTTCTTGGGGCTAATACAATATAATTTACCCTACATACTTAAAATATATACATTTACCCTATATACAACATGATCTACCCTGCCTGAATATCCATTCTGTCATCAGATATAAACTGCCTCTTCCTTCTGTAGCTGAGGTGGGAACTTATTTTTCACATTTCCACAGTTACACATTTTACCCCAGCATCTGCCCCCCCCCCCCCCCCCCCCCCCCCCCCCCCCCCCCCCCCGCCCTTAAAAGTCTTTCTCTTCTCCTTTTGTCCACACAAATAGATTCTGAGAATTTCTCTGCTCAAAGCACTTTCACTTTTGATATCTGAGTAACTTTTTCAAAACACTAAATGTTTTATGGCGAGCTGTCTCTATGTGGAACCTTGGATTCTTTTTACTTCCTGTGTGTGTGTGTGTGTGTGTGTGTGTGTGTGTGTGTGTGTGTGTGTGTGTGTGTGTTTAAGAGCAGAGGATTAGATAGTATAGGTCCATCTGAGTCACACTTGTGTGCAGAACAGTCATGTCCAAATCCCAGAATGCTTTGCAAACGCCATCTCACTCTGACTTCTGCATGGGAACTTTTCTCTTATTAAGTGGTGGAAGTTAATTGACCAAAGAACTGTAGAAAAGGCTGGTTTTATTTCTTATCTTTGACCAATCCCATGAAAAAACAACTATGAAGTCATCCTACTAAAAAGTATTGTCTGCGTACATGTACATATTAATTCTCTGTGCTACAGACATCAATTATTGTCCAAAAACTATTAAACAAACACAGATAAGCCATATTGGTGCACTGAGACCACGTTCCTTCAGTACACTCATCATTGTAGTTTATTTGAATTCAATCCCACAGACACTGTACTGCTGTCCTGCTGCCAGTCACTTGTACACCAAATGTGTATTCATCAACAGGGGAAAATAGTTTAGACCAAATGCACTTTTTACTCATGTTTGGGGAAATACAGAGATTTTATTTTTATTTCATTAAACTATATATTAGTGAACCAGTTTTAAAGACGTATGGCTATGGTAGAAATGAATGGGCATGGGGCTGCAGACAGGGTGGGGAAGTTGTAAAGTACAGACAGACTGATGCATTGTTGGTTTTGGTATTTTCATGAAATTGCTCATCAATAAAAAAAAAAAAAGAGTACGTAACATCAAGACGATCCTTTAAATCCAATTACTATTTATAGAATTTGAGTCAAGGGAAAACATGGAATAACATTGGCTTTTAAGTAAAAAATTATAGGTACTTTTAAGTCCAATAGACTACAGTGACCTGTACTGTTTGTCTCTGCACTTGGTGACCTGCACAGTCCTATCCCAATCCTCAAGCTCAGATTACTTGCACAGATACACAACATACGAGTTATGAATAGAATCAGCTCTAAATTTCTGTTGCTGAGGTGGATACTGGATACTCAACAGACAGACAAACATTGACTTGTCCAAGGACAGTTCAGGAAGGCCAAGTGGAAGTACAGGAAAGGAAAGAGAAGGATGATATTGACAATGTGATTACATAAGCAAACAGCATATCAACTCACTCTAAGGGTATATCAGGTGTCAGTGTATATAATGATTTAACCCCAGCCTGTGACAGTCACAAAATTGTTAGTGATATGCAGCTTGTGGCGTGCCACAAGGCTGAATTTTAGGCCCACTGCTCTATAGTTTTTATATGCTAATCTTATTATCATGCACACGTTCACCATTATTTTCCATTGTTACATGGAAGAAAAGCAACTGCATTTATTGATTACCTCAAAAATTACTAGCCCGTTGACTAACAAACACTTACAAACATTTGTTAATGAATGTATTCCATGTCACAACATATCACAGTAATCATTGGATCAGAGAAATGAAAAGGTACAAGAAATGTGGGTGCAAAGAATATAAATTAAAGGTGCTCTAAGCGAGGTTGAATGACATTACTTCTTGTTGACGTATTCTTGTAGAAGTATTTTCAAAAACAAAGCAAGACTAGCTAGCCCCTCCCCCCTCCTCATCCCGTCCCCTCCCCCTCCCTTCTGTGCATCCGCGCACTAACCCACCTCCACCCCCAAATCCTTCTTGTTGGTTATTGGCTGAAACACTGTTTGTGTGTGCTTCATGATGCAAGTGGGCACATTTTGTTTTTGTTGCCATTTGTAGACCCTGGACTGTCTAGAGATGCCACGATATTTCACAGTGTGTTCTGATAGTGAGGAGATGTTTGCTGTATGTGACAACAAATGTTCTACCCTAAAACTCACGTGACATCGCTTAGAGCACTTTCAAACAGATCTTTACTTTCTTTTCTTAATGCGCATAAACATACATCAACAAGGATGCTTGATCCCTATGCTGCACTGATGTGCTGAAAAGTCTGTAAAACAATACAAACTCCTTCACAAAACTGCCACAATAGTTTTAACCAAAGCACCCAAAACCCCTGGTTTTGGGTCATAGATTACATTTCTCAGTGAGAGAGCTCTTCAGTGAAAACTATAGTTAACATTTGAAATAAATAGATCTGACAAAAATATGTTGGCCTATTGTCATAAAAAATAATTGTAGCCATGATATGTAGCGACACGCTACATTGACAAATAGTCACAAATGACCTCAAACATACCTTTGGCATTTCTGTAAGTTACTGTCCCTTATACATATATACACTGAACAACAATACTGACTGCCAATTTATGGGCCTAGTGCCAAAAAAGCTGCAATATTCTCAACAAGCAGCCACTTTTCATAGCATTTTGCCACTACTTCCTGCAGAGTTTGAAACTAGGCATTTCAATATTGAAAATATAAAATGAATGATGAGATAAACAATTATTGTACAACACACTCTTTCTTTTTAAAGATATTGTTGTGCCTTTTATGTCTTTATTTGATAGGACAACTTAAAACTTGAAAGGGGGAATGACACGCAACAACTGAGTCTCTGTACATGGGGTGCACACTCAACCAGGTGAGCCACTTACCTATTTCTTCTGTGTGTTATGTATTCCATGTTTTTTTTCCATTTTGTTTTTATGTATTGTGTTAGTTTTCCTGTTTACAAAAATGTAGTTTAATTTATTTTTCTTGTTGAGAAGTAAGAAGAGAGCAACAAAATTTACTTGGGTCAGCACTTGGCTCACAGATGGTTGGTCTTCTCATTTTGACTCCCACATAGCCTTTTGTCAGATGTCAGACACCTGTCTGTTTTCAGCTTTATGAAGAAACGTCTAGCAGGAGGGTCATCAGGGTCCAATGATTCATCGCTCTGCATCACAGCATCCCCCTAGGGAGCCATTGCATCATCAGTGTGCTTTGTCATCAGTTAGTCAAAAAGAGTTGAGAGGTAGTTAAAACTGGGTTGTCTGCTCTTGTATCATCCATATTTTTATTTATTTTTTAATCTTCATTATCAAATGTGGATAAATAATTACTGTTATCAAGCTGCTATCAAATGATTCTATTACAAATAAAACAGTATTTTGGAATACATAACAAAGTGTGTGTTGCACCAAACTTATTGCTAATTGTCATTGTTACTAATGATTACCAGTAATATTTACAGGTAAGTATTTTAGATAAGGCATCATAGTACTAGATGTACTGAAGACTGAACTCACATTTTTTAGATGGATCATTAGATTCAAAGATTCACAGGTTTGATGCTCATTGAACATGTGCAGTGAAATGCAGATTAGGACAAATGATAATCAGAATATATACTATGTGGATGATATGAACGATAAAGATTTAAACTCTAAACACACATTTATAAATATACATGTAAAAAGTTCTAAAAGAGTTGTAAATACGTCCAGCTTATGATTTAAAAAGAATTCAACCAATAGACTGTTTAGGCAGTGAACTTTATTTCAATAAATAGCCACATAAATAAACCTTTTTGTTTCATGAACTAAAATTCTCTCCTTCTCTTTCTCATCCTCCCACCACAAAAGCACACACACACATACACACACACACAGCGAAAGAAAATGAAATTGATTTACTTCTTATTCTTACAAAGTTTATAAAAATTGGGTAATCCTATAGATTTGCATCAAGTCTTAGTGTTTCAATCATTTTTTGACATTTTCATCATGAGAAACAACAAAAAATCTGAATAAAGTGCAATTCTTTGTCTGTTGACACAGCGAGTTCAACGTCCAGATTCAGAGAGGAGAGAGAGAGATGTCAGAGAAGATATTATGTAAGGGCCATCCATCCATTCTTTCTTGGTCATACTGATCAGAGATGGAGACCTCTGATTGGGCGTTTGTTCAAAGGCACAAGTGTAGGTAGTAAGTGCAATCAACAACAAATTGCTTGCAGTAATAGAAATATCAACAATACATGTTTCCAACGCACAACAGAGTTTGGAAAAACACTGCTCTTCTACAAGTTAATTCACAGCTATGAGAGATTCTTACTAAGCTTACATTACACATCTCTTGCAGATTTTGAATACGTCCTCTGAACTTCACGGCACAAAAAAATCAGCTTGTTGCAGATCAGTTCTACTTCTTTGCTACTTATGGACAACTGAAGAAAGATTAATTTCTAGCAACACATGGTATTGCTAGATTCTTATTTTTTCTTTTCTTTTTTCTGTTTCTTTTCTAGAAAAATACAAAAATGTATAACACCATGGTCCTGACAGTAAAAGCTAGAGATATTAACAGCACGTGTAGCATCAGGATTTGGTGACAGCCGGAGTTTTCTCCCAGCCAAAAAAGCTAAGGAGATCATGTCTTCAAATCTTACTACTAACCACCATGCTAGATTTTGAGACAGCATTCAAAGTGAAAAGTCAGTAGTGTATCTAGGATAGATCACCCATCTTTTGTGCTGTTCGCTCTTTGGTAAATCTAAATTCTTCTTTTCAGTTAAAGAACTACAAGCATGCTGTGTGAAGGTACAGCACTTTGAAATGCATCAAGTCTGTCCTCTTTTTTATAGTATGATGTTATGTTACATAACTAGTACCTGTTCTAGTCAGTTAGCTAGCAAAGCAAACAGACAATTTCAAGGGGAATAACACAAAAACTTTAGGCAAATGTACAGTTTGACCATCCTATGTATAGCCACATCCTTTTTTGTATTTCAATGTGAAATATTGCACAGTCCCCACAGTCTTTGTTCTGCCCATATGGAAATTATCGTTCTTCTGTTATTCTGAGACTGAGACCATTTTGTCAGGGGACTTTTTTATAGGTTTCCAAATTTGCGTTCCTGTTGCTGTAGTAAAAAGCATCTAACAAGAAGGAGCTTAAAAAAGGTAATGTCTCAATCAGTGAGACACCACCTTCCTTCAGTTTTGGCTGATAGGGATGTAGCAGTCTTTTTTGTGCCTCGAGGTAAAAGCAGCATTTGCATTACTATAATCTTGCCAAAGAAATAATTATTGTCACAGTTTCAATACAAATCAACTCCTTAAGTGAAGCTTAGGGCACTATACTGCATGCTCATTCCGCTGTTACAGAGAGATGTCTCTTTAGAAAGGCAAACAAAGTGGGAAAAATGAAAAAAAGACATTCGGTCTTCTGTCCAGTCAAGTGGAAAACATTGACAATAGGAAATTACACAAAAAGTAAAAAAGAAAAGAAAAAAGAATGAGTAAGAGGGAGCCTTCCTGTATTAGATAATTTCAACACCATTTAAATATTTGAGACATTGTATTGGCTTGCTTCAGCTCTCATTTTAGTGAAAGTGAGTCCATCAGGGAGCTAAATGAAAGTCTTTCAGTCTATTATTGCTTCTCTGGCTGTCTGATACGAGTTTATCACCGTGTCCAGAGTTTGGTTATTGCTTAGTCTTTAGCTTATATGATATCAAAAGCATACATGTGTGTGGACACATTCTTACATGTGTACCCCATGTTGTTAAATAAAGTGAACATTTGACGCTTGCATTTGTTTTTTGTTCTTTCTCCTCACTTTTGCTCTCTTTTCTTCTCGGCTCAAAATGAAGTTCAAGAAAAGAAAATCAAGAAACTTTTTTTTCAACAAAGAGAACAATCGCTTCTCTTGGTAGCTGATGTTTTACTTCACTATCACACAGCTACTGAGCTGCTGCTGTGCAGCCACACCCAACACCTGCATGTCAGGGTCTGTGCTGAAGGTCAAGCCCATGCTCCACAGCGCTGGTTGGGATATGATGGGGAGGGTGCCTTTATTTCGCAAACTGGGGCTGCTGTTGGCAGCCGATGTAGGGGTGAGGGTGGGTATGTGGGCTAATGTGCAGACGAGCCTCGAGAAGGTAAGCAGCGGAGGCCACAGGGGACAGAGAAGTAGAGTTGCAGTATGAGGAGGATAAGGAACAGCCAAAGGAGGAAGTCTCGATAGTTTGTTTCCAGGGGCCGTGCTGTAGACCAACTGAAGCTCGCTGAGGAGGTAGGGTGGAGGGAGCAGGGGTGTCTAACATGGAGGAGGAAGCAAACACTGTTGTAGGCGGAGGAGAAGGTGACTGCGGCTGGCCCAGAAAAATCAGGGGATTCTGGGCAGGTCCTGTCTGAGCGGCCTGGACCTGAGGCTTGGGTTGGTGCTGGAACTTTAGTATTCTGGAAAACAGACAGAAGATCAGACTCTGTATTTACATGAGGGGTTTTCAAAGTATGACACCGTGGGCCACCCCCTCAGACAAAATCAAGACAACATTGTGCTATATGTAATCATTTTCATGTGTCTCACCTTTGCTGGTGCAGCACCTCCTCCAGCATGCTGCGGTGCTCAGAGAGAGCTGGACCCAGTGACCCTCGGCTGCTTCGGTTAGAAGAGGGTAGAACAACAACCTGTCTCGTCAGACCCTTGATCTTATTTAATCCCAGAAGCCCTTTAGTCCGTGTGCTTTTTCTCAGCTGCTGGCGGAAAGCTTTGAGACCTGTGGAAAGGCATGGGAAAGTGTTACACAACACTCTTTTGATCTGCTAATGTGACACATAATTAAAAAGAATTGGATAAATGGCACTTGAATGATTAGGCTCCTGTACCTTGTGTGAGGGAGGTGTCAGAAGCTCTGCGACCCTCCTGGAAGCTAGCAGAAGGCAGGCTGCCCTGAGCCTGGGGCTGGAGGTGTGAGGAGAATGTTTGGGGAGCTCCAGCAGGCAACAGAGTTCCACTTTCAGAGGCTAAAAGTGTTGACATTTCACCTATAGCAGCCTGCAGGGTGGGTGCTGGACTGGATGAGGACTTCAGACAGCTGTCAGAGGAGGCACCATCTGAGGGACTGACCACAATACCTATAGAAACAAAACAGGTGAAAAATTAGATTTTCTACGTGTCATATGTGGATTGACTTATCCTATTGCTGTACACTTGTATAACATACTAACATGGAGGGTTGCACTGGTGGAAACGGGCTGACACCTCAGCCAGAGTGTGTCTGCGGGACGTGGTGGTGTGAGGGAACAGAGGCCCGAGAGTTTGTGTTGCCTCTTCTTCCTCCAGGTCTCTGGGTCGTACTTCTTCGCTGATGCTTGTCTCCAGCAGGCTGGTGGGTGAAATGGAGCGGTTCCAGAGTAGTCTGTTAAGGCTGGCTTCCACTGGAAACACAACACGCTAAAACAGAACAAGTTGGACTGTTAGTCACTTATTAATGGCAGGGATGTGAGTTGTCTTTGGTCTATCAATATACAAGGGTGCAGGGTGAAGTATCTTAATCTCTGAGCTGCTGAAGGGTGTATATCATATACTTATATATATATATTATAGTACATAGTTGTATAATCATATACCTGGAATAATCCACCTTGGTCATACTCCATCTCTGGGTATAGTGGAGGAGTGCTTTTGGCTGGCAATGAAAAAGCTGTAGTTCTAAAACTGTGGGTGGAGTCCATGATCACCTAGAAGCAAAACAGCATTTTAGACTTTAAGCATTAAAAGTTAGGACTAGCTACACATTTAGGCTTAATACATCCAGCTGAAGTGCTCACCTCTGGGCCGGTGGAGTCGGAGGCGCTTCTGGGTCTTTGGCTCCAGGTCCCACACTGGCGGCTCAGCTGCTGGGTGCGATGCTCTCTCACTCTCTCCAGCAGCAGGTAGTAGATAGCAGAGAAGTGGTTGTAGCTGCTGCTCTGCAGAGACTGAGGAAAAGGATAGGTAGTAGATTAGGGGTGTTGCCGCTGTGTTTACCATCTCCTCCTCTCTTTACAGCTTCCTTTAGCTCTTTCGCTCTATCCTCTTTGTGTAAAAGCCAGGTATAACTAGGTTTTCAGTCTTGCTGCCCCTGTGAAGTATAAACTCTTTGCAGCGATAACTGGGACACACGTCTTATAAAACTGTTCACAAAGTCATTAAACACCAAACCAAAACTATTTTGTGTTAAGTCACCTCGATAGTCTTCTGGCGATCGATTCCCAGTGTGTTCATGATGCCCAGCACTGGTTCACTGTAGTCCCCCAGGTTGGAGTTGTACTCTGTCAGGGAATGGGAAAGGGTCTGGTGGGCAGCTGTTGGGTCTGCCAGCATCCAGCAATGCTGCTTGATCTGGGCCATGCTGATCCTCCTGACTGGGTCCACCACCAGCATCTTACGGATCAGGTTTTCACAATCTAGAGAGAACAAAACTGAGGAATGAGTCTTAGATTCTGCGCATTTTGGATTTGGACAGAATTGGTAATTAGCCTTCATTTTTTATGATTTTGTTGCCACTATACCTTGAGACATAAAGAAAGGGATTCTGAATCTGCCCTCTGTGACTCTCTGTCTGAGTGTAGGAAGGCTGGGTCCATCAAATGGAAGAGAGCCACAGACAAGTACATAAAGCACAACACCAAGGCTCTGTGAATAAAATAGCAAAAAGGAGAATATTAGCATAAGAAGAAAACAAATGCTTGATTGTATAATTCGGTCTATATTTCCCTTCTATAAGCTTACCCAGATGTCCAGCTGAGGCCCTTCATACGCTTTCCCTTCAAACACTTCCGGGGCAGCATAAGGCGGGCTGCCACACCATGTGGACAGAGGCTCCCCTGCATTGTAAAAGTTTCCAAATCCAAAGTCTGTAAGACACAGGAAGAGACACACAACGGTTTTGTTATACAAACTTGTTTGTTTTCTCTACATTCCAGCTTGAGGAGCTCAGGGCGCTGGAAGGCAGATGTGTTTAAAGTCTCATGTAATTCATATTCATGATGTTCATGAGATATTCTTAGACCAGATCATTTAGAATTAACTCTCACACAAAAGACAACTCTTTCAACTACAATCATTTGATTTATAATGGTTTGGGAAAGCTGTACAACTCTCTTTAGGCAAAAATGAACAGAATTAAAAAACAGCAAGGAGGTACAAAAAGATAGTGTCAGATTCAAACCACTGAATTCTAATAAAAACGTATAACACTTTTTCTCGCATTGTACACTTCCTGCCAGCAAACCAGTTACCATGGTATTGGTAAACAGTATATGGCAGACCCACCAGCTAGTTTGATGTTCATATTGGCATCCAGCAACAGATTCTCGGTTTTTAGGTCACGGTGAACGATGTGGTGTTGGTGGCAGTAGTCCACAGCTGTAAGAATCTGCCAAAACTTCTTTCGTGCCTCATCTTCACTCATGCGGCCATTTGAGGTCAGGTGGTCTGGGGGGAGAGTGGATAGATGGTTAGTTTAGACCATATTTGAGACAGAAATGTTGTGATGTGTCACAATCAACAGATTTAGCCTCCTTTTTAAAAGTAAAACACTGTACAGCTCAACTCACCAAACATTTCTCCGTTCTTTGCATACTCTGTCACAATGTACAGCATGTCTTTGGTCTCCATGACCTAAGAGAAATAAAAAGAAGAAAAACAAACCAAATGGGTCATTGGCAGCTAATACTGATGAAGAACAAAAAACCCATTCCAAGCCCACTCCAGCATCTCCCGGCTTGAGACCGTTTCTAAACACAAAAAATCTCTATCTGATTCTTCTCCATATACTTCAAAACACCAACACCCTGGCTTTCTATGACATGCCTTGTAGCATAACTCAGCTGCAATTATATCATGTTTTAAAACCCATTTGTATCACAAACCCAGAAGGGAAATGCATATAATTCAAACACAGACAAACTACTGTCAAATGGTTGGAAATGTTCTCCCTGAGGCGGGCACCAGTTCGCAACGGATACTAGTGTTGAATTTCAAGCTCCCCCAATCTCTTAATTTCTAGTAAACACAGATAGAGTCACATAAGCTGTTCGCATGGTTCTCATCTAGTGTGTCAAAAACACCGTAAGTGAAATCATTGCACTATGCATGCCAGAAAGACGCACATTCCTAATTCTTTCCAGGAGCCTCCATTTCCCAGGAGAGTTTAGCAAAGGTTGCACAAGAAAGCAATTTTCCTCAGATAACAAAGCCATGTCTTAGAAATGCTGCCGGCCAACTTTGATTAAATGTCACTAAATTCCACTGAATGGTGGAGCTTAAAAATCTTTTCAGCCACCAGTCCCTTTAGAAAACCATGAGAAGAATGATTCAATACACAGATGCCTTAAAGCTGAGAGTAGTCTTTATCTGTGAGATAGGGCAGCTCTCTGGGGCTCTGTCACCTTGAGGTGGAGTTGACGTCACAGCTCTGAAGAACAGGCACGGCCCAACAAGGACCCTCAAACCAACCCAGAAGGAAGATTAACCCCTTAACGTCCATATTTTCCATTTTATTTGCCATAAAGTAGCTTTAAGGTTGTAGAAGCTGAATGAAATTTACGCTGAGTGAAATATTCCAATCCAAAACCTCAATATTTTTAATGGCTGCACCTCTCAATCACGCGGTAATATTGTAGATGTATTGTGCGGCATTTTATACACATTTTTCATAATTCCGCCTAATATATTTGATATCGTTGGAAACTTTGGGATCTCCACTAAAATATAAAATGCATTTATGTGTGTTTCAGATCATCACAGTTTGTACTGACTGCCCCACCAGTGTGAGTGAGAGGTTAAGAGAGGATAAGAGGTGTGTGTGATTGATACTGAATAAAGAGAAGCTGAGCTTAAGAAAAGGCAGAGGCTTCAATGATCCTTGACTAGAAAGGAAAAATAACATTTTACTCTCATGAGACCGCTAAGGGAATGAAAACAGCAGCTGATTTATTAGGCCAGAGGTCTCAGACCGCCTCCTACCATCACCGTGTACCAACCATCTGACTAGCATCACCTCAGATTACCCAAGGCCGCAGGAAGAAAGGATGCATCACATGCCGGATGAAGACAGAGGTCATCCATGTTAGAGTTTAGAGCTCAGGGGCTAGGTGGTAATAAACAAATCTTATCCAATTTCTCTTTCTCATTATATCATTATCCTTACTTTGTTAAACAGTTAATGTCTAACTGAACAAGATGAAACCAAAAGCTACCACAATGCATGAACCTTATTCTTCTGAAACACACATTTTTGACATTTGACTAAGTGGGATAAACATTTGTTATTATTTAACATTATTGTTATTATTATCACTAATTCCTGCAGCTGTTTGAACAAACAAGGTTGTGAATCCCATAAGAAATAACAATAATATCCACACATATTTCTTTCCTTTGGCAATTTTTCAATTGGTCTATAAAATGTCCAAAAAGTGTATGTATGTGTGTATCATAATTACCCTAAGCCCTGGGTGATGTCTTTAAATTACTTGTTTTGTCTGAATTACGGTCCTAATGGGACATTGATATTTAGTTCACTTTCCAATAAGACAAAAAAAAAACGCAAACTTTCACAACTGAGACGATGAAGTGAATTTGTTTGGTGTTTTTACATAATTTTTTTTATTTTTTATTTAATAATTAATCAATTGTACTATTTATGGAATAATAATTAAATCAACTAAATGTGTCGGTTCTACATCATAGGAAATACTGCTGGAGTTTCCGAGGAAAACCTCATTCTCTTATTTTGATTGAGAGATGATTTCACAGTGCGTGTGTTTGTTTGTTTGCGTGGGTGTGTGTGTTTCTTGCCAGACATGTGCCACAACGCTCGCAAGGCCAGCTGTGAAGAAAAACGTGATTTCTTTTCACTAAGTCTATTAGCAGCTTTGTGTGGTGCCTTCACGTGACGTGCAAACACATACTGTAGTACTTGGCATTAAGAAATGCTAATTGGTATTAACATTCAGACCCGTGGACCTTTAACCAGAAGTCTCCTGACTGTTCTTTGACGAGTCTCTGCAATCAATTCTACACTAACGGAAAACATCTTGCATTGTTCCCAGCACTGACTGGCACCCATGCTTATTCTCTCTCTCTCTCTCTCTT
Organism: Etheostoma cragini; assembly: GCF_013103735.1. NCBI lineage: Eukaryota > Metazoa > Chordata > Actinopteri > Perciformes > Percidae > Etheostoma > Etheostoma cragini. Next base: position 11,992,554 of record NC_048417.1, read on the forward strand.
TCTCTCCCTCTCTCTCTCTTTCTGACAAACACATGCAGAAACAAAGGGGGAGGTCAAATGGGATTGCACTAATGCTGTTGTGCTGTACTTACGGTTCAATGTGCTCTGAGAGTCAGCAGCGCACCACAAGCTGGTACAAACCACTTAGATAACAAATGCCCTTTATTTTTGCCAGACATAATGGCATCACTGCATCCACATATCAACAGTAGCAAGGCACAATGCTCTGCTCAACAACATTGCTACTGAGAGAAACACAGGTGTCCACATTTTGCAGAGCTTTTCCGCACCATTGCATTTTTTACTTTGAGATTTATGCCCGCGTTCAGACTGGCAGTGACACACCAGGCTTAACAGTTGAGGATATAAGACAGGTTGATTAAGACACTGCCCACACACATTCTTCTGCACACATGCATGAAACAACACTACAGAGAAAGGAGAGACAATACACACCTGGTAGAGTTTGATGATATGAGGGTGGTTTAGCAGCTTCATAATCTGCACCTCTCTGTAAATCTTCTCCAGATTGGAGGGGTTCAGTCTGGTTTTGTCGATGATCTTAATAGCCACCTGAAAAACAAGAATGCAAATTGAAGAAATTTAAATGGGAAAAGACGTCTATGTCTGTGTATCTTTAAAAACTAATTTAGTCATACAATTTGTAGGAGAGCTGCTTACCTGTGTTTTGGTGACTTTATGTCTGGCCAGTTTCACTACTGCAAAGTTTCCCTTCCCCAGAGTGCGGATGATTTCGTAGAAGCCGACCTGCAGAGGCCTTCCCTGGGCAGGGCTGGACTGAACAGGGCTGTTCTCTGCCATGATCACCATGGTGCATCAACAGTCTGGAGATACAGCGTTGCGATATTTTAAGGCTAGTACCTGCAGAGACAAAGACAGTTGTTTCACTGATTTTATTTTAATGCATATTAACAGATACATTTTTACATTACATTAAGCAGGCGTTTTTGTCCTAATCAACTTAAAATAATTGTATGTACAGTAAATGTGAGGCTTTATATAGGCCTATAACTATGGCGCAGATGTGTGAAAACGTTCTTGTAGCCTATAACAAATGAGTTCAGAGGGAGAAAGTGTTAAAGAAAAGAAAGTAGTAAGTAACAACTGTTTTAGAGTGTACATTTCTCAATATTAATCCTTTAAACCGTTTTTACTGTTAAATAGAAAGTAAAAGAGATGAGAAAGTAGCTTTGGGTTGTGTAAGAAAATTACATACAGTAAAATGAAAATGTATAGAAAAGAAAAGAGTATGCGTTAGGCTTATGTGAGTCAAATGGAGAGAGGAGTCTCGTCTTACCTTAATAAGTAGACACAAACCACTTTCTCACAGTTTAGAAGGCTCCCAGAAGAAACATAAACCATCCCACAACCAGAGCGAAGAAACAACAAGAGAGAGGAAAAACTGTAGTATAAACGCCCTGAGCCACTTCTTCTTCCCGTTTTCAATTTGAGTTTATACAAGTCTTTCGGCCCGGGGACTCGGCTATGGCCGGTGTGTTACTGTGCGCTCCGCCGGAATGCAGAGCAGAGGGCTTCGGCACTCACAGGGGGGGGACTCCTCCTCCTACTTCTCCTCCTCCCTCTCACCGCCACCATAACAAATTGATACCCACCTTATTAACGTCACACCCACGTCAGAGCTGCGAGCTGGGTGCAGGGCCGGGCCCGAGCGTAAGGCACGGGTTGCCGAGCAACCACGCGGCTCGGGCGCACGGTGACGTGAGTGCTGATGGAAGGGTTGCCTGGAGATGGGGACGGTGACGTCAGTTGTAGAGATGTGTCACCACGTGATGTTTCCCTCTGCCTGGCTGTTGCATGCGGGCTGCCTCGCATTTCCACAGCCCGACTGCGCGCGTGGAGGCACCAGAAACAGAAACAGGAAGCAACTGGTGATCGTCAGTTAGGTTGTTTGTGGTTTCTGTTGAGTAGACAACATTTTATCCACAAATTTGTATTGTTTGTCAAGTTTTATTTAATCTTTTGTATTCCACTTTATTGTAGGCTACATTGAGTTTTATGCTATTGTATTTTTTTTTGATTTGATTTAGTTTCATAATTCTATATGTAGGCCTACTATTTAGTACTATCTATCTATCTCTATCTAGCTACCTACAACTTAAACAATAAATTATAAATTCAAATGAAACTCAAGTTCATGTGGTCACAAATAAATCACGGATTTGGCCTTTAATTGTAGACCTAATTTATCCAGGCTATTTTATGTCATTTGCTGATGCTAATAATAATAATAATAATTATTATTATACAGTATATAGCCTAGTAGTAATAATAATTATAATATTACTACTACTAATAATAATAATAATAATGTACACTTTATTAATCTTGCAATGTTTTCACTCTGTTGTTATTACACTCATTACACACTACTGCCTGGCTTATTTCATTTTAGCACAGAATTATTCACGGAAAGCAAATCTCTACTCACTCTGTACAAAGCAGTTGGGAATGAAAAGAGGGAGGCAACACCTGAACACATAGAGGGAGAACTTCAGTTTCAGGCAGAACAGAACAGACAAAAAAGAAAAAAGGGAGGTTACCAAAGAACAGGGAACAGTTAAACGAGAACCTCCTTTCCTGAGAAAGAAGGAGACAGTTTTGATTCATACAACTTGCGCACTCACACAACATGTATATAAATCCTCACATTACTGTATTCCAACTTATAGGTGCATATTTGCCATAGTTTATGAACTCACAGTAAAGAATGTATTGGCTGCAAGAGATTAGATGAATTTCTGTTTCTACAATAACCGGGATCTGCATCTAAATTGATTGCAGACCATCAAAATACACAGTCAGTTAGCTAAACACCTGTCCTTGTTATCCATGCATCCAGATTTTCAGTAAAGACAAGGGTGCTGTGTGTTTCTTCTCCCAGACTGAGAAGCAGCTTAACAAGCTTATTAGGGATTTTCTCGTGAAGCTGCCATTTTGCCAATCAGGATAAAGAGAAAAACAGTCCGTGCCATTAGTAAGCTAGATCAAAGAACACAGGTGATGTCCATGGGTGATGAAGTTAAAGTTCAAATGATTAAATGGGTCTGTGTTTCTGCTGTGGTTTGGGGGCAATCCAGCTAAATCCAAGATTTATTAATTTAAACTGATATGGGAAAAGCAAAGCAGGTTGCCCCTAATTATTACAGTAAGCAGTCACGCTGAGAACATATACAGGATATCCAGTGGCAAAGTTACACAAAGATGACATTTCATAGCGTGCATTGAACATAAGTTTGTGCAGGCGAATGTAAATACCAAATATCAACCTCAGCAGAGAGCTAGATCATACCCTCCCACAGTCTGCATGCAAAATATCCAAACTGAAAGGTCATGAAATATTTTGATACACACTTAAGACCACAGAGCTCACTCTGCTTCTCTTCTTGTTGTTTTCCTGATTAAATGTCTCAACCAGTGCCATTTGAATATATTTCTCACCAAAGCAGACACAGTATTTAACCAGATTGTTGGCGCACAAAATGAGTGACATAGCATGAGTTTATGTATCTGAGAGTATCCTGACCCTGTATTAATGAAACTGCTAAAAGAGAATTATACCTACCTATAGGTATATACATACCATGCCATGCAGAAGCCTCGTTATCACTGATCGCTTGACCCACCCTGCTGTTCCCTCCTCTTCTTCCTTCCATCTTCTCTCATCCCTTCCTGTTTATCTCGGTGTGCACCTCTCTTGTCTCTCCCAGGTACCGTCTGGGGGCCTGTAAACTGTCCGGGCACAAAATCGTAGCCGAGACGGATCCCCCACCCTGGGCCTTTACCCGGTCATCACGCATCCTCCCAGACCAGAAATCAGACAACATCTACATTAATAATAAATCATAAAGTTAATTCAATCTTTGAACTAACATATTGTTGTGGCGTGGTCTGTGCCAGTGAATCTCACTTTAAGTGGAACGCAAAAGTTAAAATCCTACCTGCAAACGCAAGAATTAAACCTTTTTATCTTACGAATTACCAATTAAAAAGGATCTTGAATTGAAGAGAGCTTCAGAAGTCTCTCAAAGTGAGTATATGTAACTTTTAAATGTTTCTGAAACTGTGATTTTTCATATGATGATCCTAAGCAACCTGTAACAGCAAACTAAACTAACAGTGACAATATTTTGATATAGTTTTTATTCATGCCTTTGCAAGGGTCCGGTTTTTCCCCCTGCAAAGTCACAAAATTATTCTTTTAAAATTGATAAACACCAGCCCTGATGTGGGCTCTAGACATGAGGTACATCTCTGATGCTAAACCACAACGGACACAGATCATTTTGTGGTTTTTGTTTCCCAGAAAGTGTCACAAAATAAAAGTCTGCCCAGGAGAGTTGAGAAAGGTGTTAAATGTGTTGAACGTGAGCCAAACCACATTCAGCACAAACCAGTCAGACAGGCACAACTTCTCATTCCTGGTATTGATATGAATACTAGCCTCCCACACTGACTCACTCTCGCTTTCTGTCTCACTCTCTCTCTCTCTCACACACAAACACACACACACACAGGCACACACACACACACACACACATACGCACGCACGCACAAACGCACGAACGCACACACACACACTGTACGTACCAATTGTTTTTTGGAGTCAACCCACACCAGTCACAATCCACACGTCATTTTAATCTGTGTGTGTGCACATATTTGTATGTATTATATTCATCAAAGTAACTGCTGACGTGTTGTATCAGTCAACATTAAAGCTGTGCTCAAGTATTTTCTGTGGCAGAAAAGAAAAGATTGTAATTCCTGCTATCAGTCATGTGCAGAATATCTGCAAACTAGTACAAATAAGTGTACCGTTGATCATTCATTGTTTTCATTTATTGTTTTGTCCTCATGGGTTATCGGTGTTTACTTAAAACTGACTTACTATGAGGCACATTTTTTTTCTTCAAAGATTACTCCTTTGGCATTTTAGGCCATTTATTTGATATGACAGCTTAGACATGAAGGGGGAAGAGAGAAGTGGAATGACTTGCAAAAAAGGGCCACTGGTCAGAATTAAACCTGCAGCCACAGCAGCAAAGATTGAGCCTCCGCACATTCATTCAAAAGGAAAAAGCCATAGGCATCTTTGTTCTCTTGTTTGTGTGCTTCTGATGATATTTTATCATGTATGGGTGTACAAAGGTCAACTCAAGGGGTATTTTTAGCCTCTTTTAGCACTTATTTAAGTTTTGAGGAATCACCCTTTCCTGTGCTGACTGTCAGTAAACAGGGGTTGTGGAGTCACAGGTCTTTCTGCCAGCATAAGTAAGCATGCTGATGTATTTACCTTGCATTTCTTCACTAGTTCTGAATCTGGTTGTTGTCTACATTATAGAAAAATGCCAATATTGGCAGGAATGCAAGCTTTCAAAGAGAACCAACAATTTGATTCCTTTAAAGTGAAGATCAAAACATTTGCTTCTCTTAATCTGGTGTCACGTAATTATGTCTAAGTACCAGATCAGACAATACGTATCAAGGTCAGGATCAAAAGACAGCAGAAAATCCTTTGATGGTGAGATGTGTGTCTGCAAAACCAGATTAAAGAGGGAGAAAACAAATCCCTTACCTACGGGCCAACAAGAACTATCCATACATCTAACTACGTCCGCAAGCCCTTGTTAAACATATGCTGTTTTTGAAAATTTACTTTTCGCATCTACTGTGGTCTTGTCACATGTCAAATCATTTTCATGTGAACTGTCGTCTCAAAAACCTCTCAACACTGACTGAAGTGAACTCTGTGTTACACATCACAACTCCAAGTGTGATACTGTATGCTCCCGTCACATCTGTTGAGCCTGACCTTGAATGAAAATAAGGTCAGCGTGGCTCTTTGCTGAGTTACCAACCACATCTGCTCTCTCCAGGCTGCACACACTGTCTCAGCCTGATATTTTTTATAATGTTATAACGTTTATCACATTTGATTAATGATACAAGTGCTAGGCTTATATTTACAACTGAATTTTAGACTATTAGTAGCCTACATGTGTGATTTGATTAACAAATTATTAAGAATTGCGATTTCAGACAGTAGTAGAAACTTGGTTATGTAGCAAATGGGCAAATGTAATAATGACAATTCAAAAAACAGGCAGACATTTTGCAGGTAGAATATTAACCATGTTCACAATTATGCTTCAGTGTGTTAGCATGCTAACATTTTCAAAATAGCCCTTGACAAAAAAGTACAGGTAATTTGTCCAATATTGTGGATTATGACCAAATACCTGCAAACTGAATGACATTAGTTTTCACCTACATGTTACATTGGTGCTAATTAGAAAATGTTTGCATGCCAACACTAGCATGTTAGCATTCAGCTCAAAGCACTGCTGTGCCTATGTGCAGCCTAACAGAGCCGCTTGCATGACTGTAGACTCTTGTCTTGTTACTTTGTTTACTTTTAACTGTACACACAATCAAATGTGCGGACACGAGATGCAACGACTGACGTTGATACCTGGAGATATACATCTTGTAAACCGCTATTATCATATTATACATCGAAAACAGAAATTTGCATGACATACATGCAAATCTAATGATGCATAGTCACATTTGCCCAGAATGTTGCTGTCAAGCTTGTTGCCATTTCTCTCAGGTCACTCCCCATCTTCTCCCTCCACTGGTTTTCAATGGCTGCCTCATGCATCCATTTTGAGTCTGCACACTGCTTGTACATCAGCTTTCATAATCCCCATGGAAACGCTTTTCAGCATTTACTCGTCACACATACTCTAAACATAACCAAACAACAACAAAACAAGTTCATTTCAGGTCTGCATCAAGGTAATGATGCAGACTTCCTGTTTTGAAATGTGAGTGAGACTTTCCTAGATAGCCCTTTCTTTACAAGCTTATATTAAAGTTAAGATTCTTATTTTCTTGCTTCTTTTCTCAATACATATGGTGAAAAACAATGTTTGAATTAGGATCATTCTTACTGTATATCTGTTAAATATTTGGCAGCTCTTCAACAGTACAAACATGTAATTGACAGACTACCTGGGGTTCATTTTTCACTGACCTGTGTCCATTTATCGATTTCTTTTGCTATCTGCTTGTGCAACCTCTGACAGTCTGTGAAAAGCTTCTTTGTCTGTTCATTGGGTGTCGTTGTGTTTTGTGAAGGACAGGGTTACCATTCGTCTTTGGTAATTGACACTAGTCTGTCTATGCTTGTTGACTTTGGCAGGCGGAGGCTGTCCTAGTGACTACAAGTGCGTCAAGCTATCATCCAGGAGGTCCATCACCAGCCCTTCTTGAATAAACAGTTTTGGTGATGAGTGCTTTATAGATCTCTCACTCACATCACACAGGTTTTTCTTACTGATCAAATGGGGTTAGGGGTTTGAATCAACCTGGTCTCACGGCAGTTTGTGAAATGGTGACGTTATTTTGAGTTATTGATTTGTCAACAGTAAGGCAACGTTACCTCCCCTTTCTCCGCTTTGCATGCCCAGACAATTTGGCCCACCCATGAGAGGGAGAGACATGATGGCTTTCAAACGAGCAAAGTGGCAGTTGGTCAATAGATTAAATAACTTCACCAATTCACAAACTGCCATGAGACTGGGCTGTTTGAATAACCATGTAATTAAATTATCAGTAACAATTAGTCAGTGGTATAAGATGTTCCAATGTCCATGTTTAATTCAGTTTGAACTGGAAAATCCCCCCTTGGCTTATTTTTTTATTTTTTATTTTTACAGAGAATAGGCTCAGTATGGTATGGTTGTGCAAATACACAATATTTTTTGAGAAAATAAATTATGGGAGTGGCCTTCTTTAAATGCTTTTCCACAGCAGGAGTTCAGTGGTACAGGCCCAGAAGATGCCAGAAATCTTGAAAATAGGCCTACTTAACTGATGTGAATCATTTTCACAGACTTTCCAATCATGAAAGAAAACACAACATGCAAATGGATGACCCTGATTTTGTGAACTTGTAAAACTTATAAAAGCAACAAATAAGCTCAATGGTGTATAGCAGATTGGCAATTTTTAACAAGGCAAATGTTAAATGAATGTATTCTTACATTGCAGGCTGTGTGCAAACAAAGCATTTTGTCACAGGAACATTGTTCTGGTTTGTCTTGAAACCGGAAATTGTTGGTACTTTAACAACTGTGAAAACATAAAAACAAATCTGTATTCAATGTTCATGGCAGCGATGGTCTGTTGATACTTTTTTAGTTCTTTTCATAAAGTGGGAATTATTTTCTAAACAATATGATGTGAAAGCGACATTAAACTTACGCAGTTTGGTAAATTTTGCTTTAAATTAAACATGATCATGCAAATTTAAGACAGAGATAAAAGTAAAATGATCTTCATTTGTAACACCCTTTAATACCCCTGGTGGCTATACAATCTGATTTTTGATCACCATTCAAAACAGAAACAAAAATATGTTCTGCTAAAGAATGCACAATGTAGGGTACTATCAGCCGAGTTACTGATACAGTTATCCTGTGGTGTCAGTTGTCTCAAGATGGAAATACCTGGTCACCGCCAGTATCTGCACACCAGGCTACAAAGAGCCTTTATGAATGCGTGTGTGAGCAAAAGCCCCTCAGGAGACAAAGCCATTTGCGTCATACCACGGATTAGCATTTTATCCAGGGCTGAGGGTGGTAGGGGAAGGGGACATGGGGTACACAGAAAGGTGATAGCTAGCTTGACAAGGAGAATGAAATGAAAAGTAAATTAAGTACAATTGTGGATAGACTAAATGAGTGGATACAATTCCAAAGATAAAAGACAGAGTAAAAGAGAGCATTCAAAAAAGATGCAAAGATAGCACTGAGAGGAGAGGGTACAAAAACAGAGAGAGCAGCGATGAAGGGACTAGAAAGAGGTCAGCTTTGAGTGAAGCAGGATGAGGCACCTATTCTAGTGATTTAGTGATGTAATGCTCTTATTCACCACTCCAAAAACAAGCAGAGTGAATGGATTTTTTTTTTGGTCTGTTCTCTCCTCTTTCTGACCAGCCCAATCTAAACTAACAGGGGATTTACAGAATTGAGCTGCTCATGATGAAATGGATTTGATATGGAAGACAGTGGAAAATCCGCAGAATGGCCCCACCTGATTAAAATTATGTATAAAACAAAAAAAGTCATCACAACTACCCTGGAAATGTAGAGGTGGGTATAGGGGGTTTAACTGTGAGAGTGTTGGGCATGCTTTCCTTGACATAATGCTGTGGGTAAAATATATATTGTCTTTTTTTTTTTATTAAAAAAAATAAACACGTGTAACCTGGAAGGGATACTGAGTCCAGATGGAAAAAGTTGAAAGTTGTCCCTCAAGGTGTTGCTGCATGTTGTGCTCATAATCTTAATATCCTTATGGTCTTTCAGCTGGGTCCCCAAAGCCAGAAAATAGTCCTTAACTCAACACAAGGAGAGGAATGATGTGTAGAGAGAGCTGAAAATGATGCATATGTAAACAGAGCTTCAGGGCAAAGTTATGGATGATGGTTGTTTAAAGAAGCCACCACCCAAGGATGATCAGTTATAGAAGCTATATTGTGCATATCAGCACTGACGTTCATTTTGGAATATAATTAGTAATACGATGTGGAGCGGGGAATATCACTTCCTTGTCCTTGCACAGATTACGTATTCTACTAAATTGACTTATTGCTTTCTTTACCCCAGAATCCAAAGAAAAAGAACTTGTGTAATTTTGGACACAGCTTGTATCTCATTTTGTTTTCTGAACACATATTCATTAAATAATCATTTTAGAAGATGAAAAATAGTATCATTATATTTTGAACATGAGTTATTCAAACTATAGACCCAGCATGATTGAATACAAAGTCAATGAAAATGTTTCACTTTGGAGCAAAAACAGTTGTGTATCTCAAACTTTATGAATCTCCAAATTTGCACAATTATTGCAACAAAAAAATTGTCAATGCAATGTCCTTTTTTGTGACAGATGGAAACAAGTGTTTGTGTGTGTGTGTGTGTGTGTGGGGGGGGGTGTGTGTGTGGGGGTGTGTGTGTGTTAGAGTTAGAATTGGGATTCTAACCCTAACCCTAATTTTTACATTCACTGGTACAGCTGTCTGACACATTGTCAGGCACTTCAACTGAAAGGAAACTTTAGAGCAGCTCCCTATTTGATCCTCAGAGTGTTTTGCAGTGTGTTTGATTTTGTTGCTAGGACTGTTCGGAGATAAAAGCAGACAACAGATAGTTTGACACAGATCCTCCTCTGTTCTTCGTCCAACTTGACCTGCTCTCTTCATCCAACACCAGACCACCCAGTGCTCACTTTAATGACTAACCTCAGATTAACGGCAGCACAAAGGCCGCGTTTGTTTCCATCTCTTTTTTTCTTCCACCGTTTATCTGTGAAATGGGACACCCTGGTAACATATTTAAAGCTTGTGTAAAGGGGCCCAGACACTAGCAAATAATACAGTATAAATACAATCACACAAAGTAACTATGTAATATACAATAACATTTACAACCTACACAAAAAAAAAAAGCCAGTAAATGTCTGACACTTAGGGCTGAAAATAAATATCCAGGAGAGCGAAGCAGCCATGCCATGCACAGCAGCATCTGCTCACCCCCGCTTAAAGTGCACAATCCACATTTTCTAGTTTTTGTATCAAAAAACTATTACACCAAATAGTCTTATTTCCCTCAACCTTATCCTTTCTTTTTTTTGGCCACCTCCAGCTAAGTTTAACATGTATGATGTCAGCGTCCTAATGTGCATACATAGGTCACTGGGAAAGTTCCCTTCTCTCTTTCATATGATCCAAGTTTCACGCACCACAACTCAAATGTATAATTTTCTCAGTGTGATATTCTGTGTATAATTAGTGTCGGGTGCATGTTGACATTTCTGAAGCCTTAATGATGTTATTAAGACATGAAGAAGAAGGTGGTGGAATTGTTTCCCTGCATGAGCGACAGAATACCTATCCTGTTTGCAGGGTTCAGGTGGGCAGTTGAATGCCACATCCCACCAATAATTTCTTCAAATTTCCTCCTTCAAATATTCTCTTTGTCATTTTAGTTATGACTCATGTGTTTCTTAATATTCTTCTCCTTCAATACTCACTATAACATTTTCTCTCATTTTGTCTTCCTCCCCTCCACCCTCCTCCTCCTCCTCCTCCTACTATTTGGTCAAAACGAGGTACGGGCAATGATGTCAGCAGCATGCGTCAAAGACTCAGGTGCGTTTACAATCCCCTTAGCCTAACTGAGCCTTCCATTGAGATCAGTGCACACTAATCTTTGCTTTGCATCTTTGTGTATGCGTGACAATTTCTTCCTCCAGTTCAATCCTTCAATTCCATAGATGAGTGGAGAAGTGAGGCTTCTCTGAAAACGTGAAACCCCTTAAGCTAAACAGCTGCAGGTACACATATGTTCCGTGCATGTGTGTAAACAAAAGGACATACATGCTCAAACACAGTACTTGGGGTAAGCAATATGTATCCTTGAAATTGCTCCTTGCAGGTGTACCTGGCTGATCAATGGAGGTGACTGAATCCTTTCTGAGGTGCACCAATCGATCACAGTTCTCCCTGTGGATCTTGGCTTTTGCTGAGAAAGAAGAAAACACCTAATTTCAATTTATCTGCAAAAGAGTGCAGTTCTTATGCTTTCCGTATTCACAGGCACAGATAATGTTATTCAGCTGGATGTGTTGGGCTTTCAGTGAAATGAGTCAGCTGGACTGCGGTTTGCGTTTATGCTTGACCGCATCATAAAGTGGCATAAACACTGACCTCAGTGCAAGGGTGTAGGTTTGGTTTCAAAATTGGTAGAGACAAAGAGTAAAAAACACTGGTAAATCTGAGTTTATTCTACAGTTAATTTTGTCGTCCATCTACATTTGCGTCATCCAGGATGTGTAAAAAGCAGGGTTTAATAATGTTTTACCCAAATTACAGAAATTGAGGAGTGTGTTTATTCACATCATCTCATATGTAAATCTGCACCTATGCTTCAGTCATTGAGCTTCCATAAAGTTGAGACTCGTGAGATACAAATTTGAAAAAAGGATAGTCAAAACTGATGCATTAAAGGCAGAAATATTGTGACTTTTAGTCCCTAGTATGATTCGAGCTCCAGAAGTGCTGGACCTTCACAATATTTCCTACAATGTAACTCAGTACCATCTACAGTTTAATTAGACCCTCCCTTTGTCCATGTATGCCCCCAGTCTGTATTAGAGGCTGTCATTTAAAAAGAGTCTGCTGCTAATTAGCTTTAAATACAAAGTACAGCTGAGTCTGATGCAAATGTCCTTATTTTTGCAAGTATTTGATCATAAACAAACTTTTTTAGGAGACATCCTCTGGCAACAACAAATATTCAAAAATGTTGAGCCAATCCATCATGTACATGTTGAGATATTCACAGGAAAAGCAGAAGATTTGACCAGGTTGCATTAGAAGAAACTCAAGTTATCCCCAAAGTGATAGGTCTATGGCTTTAGAAAGCTCCTCCAAACAAACAAGGTATTATACAGTATTATACAGTTGTTTGCAGACTGAATTTCAATTCTAATAAATAGTAAACTGAACTTGTCATTTGTGAAGTTGGTTGAAGACCCCTAATTGAGCTGCTGTGTCTGGGCCCAGCATTATGCATAATGATGTCAGGCTCAAGCTTATGTGCACACAGCAGCCTTAACTGGCAATATTACAGACAGATGCCAGTCTGTTACTGTTTTCTGCTCCAACTGTCAATGAGCTCTTAGCATCTGCTCAGACTTGAATGTAACATACATCACAAGGTTTAGCGTAACTGCAGAAGAAGGAAGTGTTAGGTAAGTCATTAACTTGTTAGAGCTGGCAGAGGGGCTGTGACCGCACTGACAGAGTGTTTGTGCTGCATTTACGTCAGACAGCAGCTGTGGCTCATCCCTCCCCCCACAATACTATGAGAGACAGCCAGATAGACTTCAGGACTGGGAAAGAAAAAGACTGCAAGGAGCTGTGTGTTTGCTGTTGGAGACACACTGATATACTCTACAACAGAGCACATAACATACAGCCACATAAATGAGATTAAAGTGGTTGCCTATGGCATTTCCAAAGAGGTGACAGGAAAGGATTCATACATGCACTGTACATACATAAAGCTTCCGTAATCCATGACATGACAATCTGCTATAATCTTCCTTGGCATTTAGCAGACACTGATGAGTGATTATAACAGGTGTCATGTAATGTTTAAGACTTATGTTGGCTTTAGCATGTGTTTACCAGCAAATGTGAGTCTGTGTGACAGTGTGAAATCACTGGGCTGCAGCCTCAGAAATGGCATTAATTGTTTTAATTAAGGATTGCTTAGAGTGGCATCTACATTGTGGGATTTTAACTTCCCACTCTTAATTTTCTGGGAACTTGAAAAAACACAAAATGGAAATTTAACAGAATGTGCTGGAGCTGTTTAGGGTTTAATGTGTTTTGGGAAAAGAAAATCACTAGAAATACAATGGGATAGAGATTATTGGTCGAATTAATCAAATAACATAAAAATTGCTAGAAACTTTGGGTTGTTTAACTAGAGTCTAGCTGAACTTTAGCTAATGAGGGACTTAAAGGAGAATTTTGTGTTAATCTTAATAGTTATTAATATGCAGGTACCTTCGAATGAAAAAGCCTAACCTGAATCGGTGCAGGCGTAGCACGGAGTAGCTGCAGCTACATGTACAAGCTTCCATCAAGCTAAAACGGAAGTTAACGGGGCAAGTTTTAGATTGCCTTTGTGCCTCTTAACAGACACACAATGCAATGAATTTGTTTGTACTACAATTTGTTGGCGCATGAAGGCATGAAGCACACCCATTACATCCCCCCTGGTGCTTAGGGGATTGTTGTCGGCTGCGGGAGGCGAGGATGGCGTGGACGAAGGCTGCCTGCTGCAATGATGGAGACATATGTAGAGGCGTGTTTGGGAGGAACAGCCTCCCTGATCTAAACCAGAGTGGTTGTAGGTTGTTGGACTTCTGTGCTAGTCATGGATTGTCCATAACAAACACCATGTTTGAACATAGGGATGCTCATAAGTGAGTGTGGTACCAGAGCACCCTAGGCCAAAGATCAATGATCGGTTTTATAATCATTTAATCTGAACTCAGAGTGAAGAGAGTTGCAGAGCTGTCAACTGATCACCATCTGGTGGTGAGTTAGGTCAGGGAATGGGGGAGGACTTTAGACAGACCTGGTAAGCCCAAACGGGTAGTGCGGGTAAATTGGGAACGTCTGGAGGAGGCCCCTGTCCGACGGACTTTCAACTTACACCTCCGGGGGAGCTTTTCGTACATCCCTGTGGAGGCTGGGGCATTGAACCTGAGTGGACAATGTTCGAAGTTTCCATTGCTGAAGCTGCGGCATGGAGCTGTGGTCTCAGGGTCTTAGGTACCTCAAGGGGCTGTAACCCACGAACACCCTGGTGGACACCAGTGGTCAGGGAAGCCGTCCTACTGAAGAAGGAGTCTTTCTGGGATATGTTATCCCACAGGACTCCGGAGGCCTGAAGGGCTGCATCCTCTGCCGTGACAGATGCAAAGCAGCGGGTGTGGGAGATGTTCAAAGAAGACATGGAGAAGAACTTTCGGTCGGCACCAAGGTGCTTCTGGAAAACCGTTTGCCACCTCAGGAGAGGGAAGTGTGGAATCATCCAAGCTGTGTACAGTAAGGATGGGACGTTGTTGACCTCAACTGAGAAGGTGGAAGGAACTCCTAAATCCAGCTGACACGTTCTCCATGGTAGAGGCAGAGCTGGAGGATGATGTGGGATTGTTGTCAATTTCCCTGGTGTACAGACATGTTAATGGGACTGTGTGTCTGTTAAGAGGCACAAAGGCACTCTAAAACGTGCCCCATTAACTGCCGTTTTAGCTTAGTGGAAGCTTGCACACCTAGCTGCGGCTACTCAGTGTAGCCTACAGTGATTCAGGTCAGGGTTTTTCAATCGAAAGTACTTGCATATTTATAGCGATCAAGATTAACATAAAAATTGGCCAGAATTCTCCTTTAAGGACATTCAAACCCTCTTTGTATTGTGCTGTGGCAACTTCAATTTTCCCCACAACATCTCCATTGTTTCTGGTCAACACTGTAATGTAAGGTGTAAAAATAAGAGTATGAAAGGTTTAAAGTGAGTGATTTTACAATGAAAACACTGAATTCCTTGCAAGACTGCAGATCATAGACATTTCAAACACTATACTTACATGGCTGCAAGAGATTTAGGTTTAGGGGTCTTCTTAAGAAATTTGAAGTGTTCAAATGTTTTTTTTAGTTGCTTGTAGCACTAGAGGAAAAGTCAGGTGATCACTAAAGTCTAACAAAAGTCTGTGGGTAATATGAATGCTAGTACATAATTTAGTGGCAAAGATGCTAGCGTGGCTGCAACCATAAATCAAAAGAGACATTAGAAAGATCTGTGTTTAAATCTCTTCATGAAAGAGTAGTGGTGCTTACCTTATTTCTTCTCTAATTTAAGGTGCCTTTCAATGCACTCAAAGACACCTTACAGGTTACAGTTAAAAACAAGCAACAATGCATCAATACATCATGAAATAGATTAGATTAATACATTACATCAAAATTAAAAGACATAACAACTCGTTAACATTCTTCGGATAGACAAAGAAAGAAGAGGAAAAATCTGTTAACCACAATCTCTTTTTGTAAGAGCTGATGCTGTGCTGTCGTCAGAGGCAACTGATGTCACCTCCAAAGCTGCAGCCAGCCCCCTCCTCCTTCACCAGCATGCCCAGAAAGACTGCATCACTGCTGGGTTTGATGATCGCCTTGCTGCTCCCTGGAGGACACCTCACTGGGTGCATAAGTGACTAACGACCTCTTATAGGTATTCCATAGTCTTGTATTTTTTTGATAGACGGAAACAGTTGCAGTGTTTAATATGGTGTAATCTAATAAACATATGCTGCAGGTGCTCTACAGTCTCAAAATAGTCATGCCATGCAGAAATTTTGACAATGTGGTAAAAGAACAAAGAACAAAGCAATGTACAACAGCATGACCAATACTTTGAACAATAGATAGTTTAACAGTGTGTGTTTGTATGTGTGTGGGTGTGAGTGTGTGTGTGTGTGTGTGTGTGTGTGTGACAACATAGCATACTTGCTCTCTGCAGTGACGCAATAAATAACAGCACCAGGAATGGCACAGTGCATGTCAATCACATGCACTCCAATACATCCATGTATAAAGGACCACTGTGGGGGAAGGTAAACCACGTCAGAGAGAGAGAGAGAGAGAGAGAGAAGAAGAATCAGCATATGCAGCCCTAAGATAAGACAGCAAGGAAGAGAAAAGGAAGGGAAAATCTTGCAGTACAGTACACCAGTGAATGACCACACAGTGATGGAGAGTGTCACATTTCCATACTGGTATTGGTATATGTTATACAATCTTATGTGTTATTGCTGACAGCTTTGACTAAGGAGGTATTTCCAGTCACAGTGACGTACAATTTTGATGGTAAATACATCTAATTACTGTAAATGCAATAGAACAAGGTTATGTAAACGAAAGATGCAGTTTAGTAGACCATAAATGAACAAAACTCTTCTTCACACAGGGCAAACAAACAAATACACAGAACAGACATTTTCAGAAATTTCCAAACAACTACAAGCACTCTGCCAAGCTCTAAAATAAGACTGTTAAACTATGAGAAACACCAGTAAGTTTCAAAATACTTTGAGGTTGTGTGCTTCTGGATCAGCGGTCATAAACTGAGCAAGCTCTATCTGCTGAGGAAGACTGTTAGATGCAACTAAAAAAATGCTAGTAAGTGGACCATGAGTACATTTTCATCATGTAGGTTTTGTTCATTTGATGTATCTGTGACATACTGTATGAAGTTACAGTATATGACGATCACTGTCCTGCTGTATTGAGCTTTTCTATTTTTACTCAAGTACTCTCCTACTTGATGTCTTGCTTTTGTTTTATATTTATTTATACTTTTGTGACTTCTGATCTACAAAAGTGTCATGTGAAATAAACTTTACTTAACTTAAGGAACAATTTGTCAATGACAAATACATCAAGAGCAAATTGGAGCAATTTTTGACCTCACTTAAACAAATCCACGTATTCATAGGATAGTTTAACTTGTGCATTTGCTTTAATTTTCCAAACACCTATATTTACTTATTTATTTTGTTTATCACATTCATGTGTATTTGTGCCAGCAGAATTACCTCTATCTTCAAACTGTGCAGTGTTTACAGTGTTAGCAAATAATCAGTGGCTCCTGTATATTTTCTTTCAGTTTGGGAAATTCTTATAGTTTTTAAGGAATTACCAAAATGGTCATACTGAATAGTGCATTTAGCATTTATAATCTCAAAAGACTGATATGAAAAAATAATCTTCTATTAGTTTTAATTTAATACTACATCTAATAATACTAATACCTAGATCGGTTGCCATCAGAAATGGCACGATTGGCTGCAAAAGCTCCGCTGACATTACAGAGTATTTAACTTTCAAGTTTGACACTTGGTTTGTGTGAGCACTCACCCCATGAGGAAATATTACACGAAACCTGTGCAAGTATAAATATCACTAATAGTGGCCTGACCTCACTTTGAGAGCACTTAATGTGGATAAAATTCAGTTGACATACCTAAAATAGTGGTCAGTCTGAGGCTGGGAAAAGAGTTACAGCAGGAGGAAGCTGTAGTCTTAGGGCACGGATTATTACCTTTGACCTAGATAAAGAATGGCAGGAAAAGGAAATACTTGGGAAGTGCGAGGGCTTGTTGCAGCACATAGTCTGCCCATTATTCTGTGATACCGCATGCTTTATGAATTTTGTAAGCTGCTTGTGTAGTGAGGAAATGAACAAGACCGGGGTTCTCTTACAGTGTACGTCAGAAATAAACATAACACATCTATAATTGAATGACATTTCTGAATATGTTGACACATGCTGACAGCTTTAAGTTTGGCAATTTGGCTGATACACTCAAACAAGATGTAATTGGTATTTGCAGAAGACTATCAAATCCACAAGAAATTTACAATTATTGTATTTTTTTTTTTTTCATTTTGGTGTGATTTAACTGTCCAAAGAGATTTGCATATATTAACTTCGATGGGACGAAACAAAACCTAACAAATCGACAACAAAAAGTAGAAAATGAGAAAAAAAGAGTGTCAAAATAAAAAGATGATTGGTTCACAATAGCTTTAGGTTACATTATGACTTGACATATTGAACATTATTAATTTTCAATTCGTTTATAGACCTATTAAATACTAACAAACTTAAGTCTAATAAGTCTAACAAACATATTTGTTTTGAGCATATCCTAGCCTTAACCATGATCAGTGATTCTCTCAAATCATATGGTTACATCACAATACAGTATTGATCACAAACTTCCAAGACGCCGTCTGCAAGTGTGTCTATATGTCGATTGTGTGGGTTTTGACAACAGTGTCATATGCATTTATATATGTTATAGTTATTTTATGTTCACTTTGGTGTTGCACAGGCAGATGTTATTATCTGTGTAGTACTTAGGTCTGTTTGCAATACACATGTGTGTACACACTGCATGGTGTGTTGTATATCTGTTTCAGTTATCACCGTTTTGAATGTCATTGATGTTCAGAAAAACTTTCTTTGTTAACAAAAATCTGTTTTAATTGCCCAATAAATTACACATAACAGGCAAAAACATTATATGAAATGTATTATATTACAGAACCATTATCAACTATTAGAACCTTAATTTACATGTCAGACACATAAAAAAGCACTCAATTGTGTAAAAAAAAGCAGAAAAAAAGACCACAAACAAAGAAATAATCTACAGCTAGTCTGATATTTCAGACCAGGCTGCTTGTTGGCCAGTAACCCTTCCTTCACCTTTCTTTTATCAGTGTCCCGTTTCATAACCAACAACAATGTATTTGTTAAACTGATTTTGTGTAAAGCTCTTTGAATTGCCCTGTTGCTGAAATGTGCTATAAAGCTGCCTACAAGTGCATGAACATGAATTAATTACAAATGATTGCAATAATACAGTAACAATGCAATAATGAATGGGTACAACACAAACACATAATTTAAGAAACTGCTGCTCAGTCGCTGCAAAGTCTCCAAAGCAAGTAGTGTTGTGTACTTCTATCAAACAAAGTTATCTGCTAATGGTTAGAACTGTAGACATGGATGGAGTCCATTCAAGGCAGAGAAATGTGGGACTGTTATGCAAATCAGCAATGTAACACTATCGTCAGCGGTTATCGGTTAGCGTTAGCATGTCAAGCTAGCAATTTAAAAAAAGTTTCAATTAAGAACATGGTTGCAATTATATATGTACAGGACTGTATAGAGCACAAAACAAGACTGTTGTAATTTCTAAATCAATTATTCACCACAAAAATGCTTACTGGCAGCCATTGTTGCCTGTTGCGCAATGTTTATGGACACCCATCGGTTTCAAGTAAGCTCGCTTCCTCTCTTGGTTTTAAGGGCTGTGCACCCCTTCATCTTACCTCTAGCCCTTGATCAAAAGGAGTATTGGGATAGCCCTTACTCTAGCGTGAATGCGCGAAACTAAGGGGAAGGGGTAAAACAGAGAAATGAGATTCAGCCTTGGGATTGGATTAGATTTTGAAGTGTTGTTTTTACATCTTTAAAATGTTTTGATATTCTGAAAGAAGAAACATAGATCTCAATCAGGTTTATAGTCTTGTATTGTCAGATCGATCTCAATGGCGTTGTGGAGGTCTGGCCACAACACAGATGCATACTGGGATGAAAGAAATAAACAATCTGGGTTGTTTGCATTTCTTTAAACCAATCACTTTCGTCTTGGGCAGCAAGTCGGAGCGAAAATGGTTCAACACCATGTGAAGGGAAGACTGGGAAGACCATGTTTGTATGCATCACTGTTTTATGCGAGGGTTACCGCCTGGGGAGAGCATGTAGGAGGCAGGACATCACATCACGTAGCTCTACAGATGTTCCTGCATTTCGTCTTCTCTCCAGTAAGACATTTTTGTTGCTTTCGTAATGTAAATTACCCCCCTTTTTCACCCTTGAAATTTTGTATTCTCACGGTTTCGCGCCAGCTGCATGATAGAAACGTCATCAACACGCTCACTTGCTTGCTGTGAATTGACTAGCTCTATTCACACATGGGCTCAATCAGACATTACATGGACTTTGTCCTAGGGGTCCGGCAGGATAAAGTCTGTTTAATGTTCAGTCCAACTGTTTCTGACAATTTAGTTCTTATAGACAGCTCCGTAAAATCTAGATAAGTTCAAGGTTGCAGGGCATGTGTGAAAAGGGCTGTTGTTTCTAGTCAGTTATTTTGATCTCAGCAAACAGACAGTAGTCAGGTGGGCTATTTAACCAGGCTGATAAACTATCAGCGGACATTCCTGTGTAGACATGTAATCAAGGTCAACGACAGAGATTAAGACACAGGAACTGGCAGCAGGTTCATAAATTCACATTGGAGTGACGCATGAAAAGACAGAAAGATAACTCATTATAAAGACCACATGCAGTCACATAACTTTCAAACAGACAAGATGATCTAAAAGTAAAAACACAACCTGCAATAAGCTCTGTTTGTGAAAGAAAACCAAATATTGTATTTGCTTGTTTGACTCAATTTGTATCACACTGGTTAAATGACAATTATCCGTACAAAATATATGAAACTTTACTTTAAATGTTGTGTTCGTATTGTTGCTCAGTTAAAGTACACAGTAGTATTTTGATATGCTTCAAAACTGTGTACTTTTGGGTTACAAAGCTTATTCTAGCAACGTAATTGCTGTGCTTCCAAACGTTTTCTGAAGAGTAGAACTATTCTCTGTCTGACATTAATCACATTGTATGATGAGGGTGTAGGCAATGCACAAAACACACTGTGCTCTCTTTATTGTACTCCCTGACAGCCTTAAGGCATTTCTTATCAACACAACAATGCCATACTGTTCATGTTCTAAAACATTACACTGGCATGTCAATCCCCCCTGTTAAATTTATTGCTTTGTGAGGGTTGCATTATGGGTAATGTACGCACCAGGATTTCACAAGGAAGAAGAATTAAGAAATCATAACATACACTATATCTGGATTCTTTTTAATTTTCATAAGCTGTCCATCGTAAGTACAGAACGATATAGCTAAATTGGTGGAGCATTCTTTTAAAGAGACACTAAAGGTTGGGTTATGCATAAACCAAAATAGTTTGTATGAATCTTTGTTTTTATGGACTGTAATACTAATATTCAGTTTAATAAAGCCTGCATCATATCCTGTTGTAAAGTGGGTACATTTTTAACACAATAAGAGTGAAACTGGTTCCTCTATGTTGCAATAAGTAACATACTCTGTTCAATATGTTCTATATTCGGAACATTTGTTTTATTCATGCACATTCATTAAAGTGTGTGTGTGTGTGTGTGTGTGTGTGTGTGTGTGTGTGTGTGTATGTGTGTGTGTTTTTCACTTGTTGAATAAAGGTAAAGTAGGTGACTTGGGAAAACTGGGGGCTGTAGTGCCTCCATAGACCATCTTTAATACAATGGTGACGTCATCGCGGCAGTGACATTGGTGTGAAACGCTTCGCTGAAGTTCATTAACATTCTATACGTTCCAAAGTCTTTCTCATAACAGAAAACCGCTCTGGAGCTCGCCCAGTGCATATTGTGATAGACTCCAGCACACCACAATCCCCCACAGGATAAGCTGGTTTGGAAAAATGGATGGGTGGATAGTTGTTGCTTTGGAGTAACAAAACAGAACAACTAGGGAAACTGTGTCTGCTTTCTTCCTCCATGTAGCTTAAGAATCCAAACTATTAAGGATGACACTAAAGCCAGGATAATACAAACGCCAGGGCTTCATACATTACGTCAGAACTAAATCTTAGACTGCTGCTATTGATTGGTATTGAATCCTAATAGGATTCCTGTGGTTCTGGAGTGAAATCAACACTGCATGACTTCATCATGCAGCTAAGGTGACCTGATACTAGAGGCAATATCTCCCTCTAATGTAAAAAAATAATACTTCACCATGAAAACAGTTATGCCTGGTGGCTTAGACTTAGACTTAGACTTTAGACTTCTCTTTACTGATCCTTTGGGATGACTCCCGCAGGAAATTGAAATTTCCAGCAGCAGTTTCAGCAAGAACAAAAAAAATTTAACAAAAATACCAATAAAAATAATAACAACAATAAGAACATTCGTCAAGTAAACATAGTTTGTCATGTGGTCCATACTGTCAATCGTTTGTGTACAAAGAATAAACCTTATTTAAAAATTAACAATAAAAGTGATATTAACGTGGTTGGGTTAGCTCACTTGGTAGAGCAGGAGCACATGTGCAGAGCGGCTGTGGGTTTGACTCTGACCTGCAGCCCTTTGCAGCGTGTCATTCCCCTTCACTCTACCCTTTCACGTTGTCTTCTGTCCTGGAATTAAAGGCCTGAAATGTCCCAAAAAAATCTTTTAAAAAGTAGGCCTACGATAATAACGGAAAAAAGGCAGATATTCTTGTATCCCTACCTGAATCAATTCTTGTATGTCTACACTGCTCAGAACCTTGCATGTGGTTGTCTTTTCTTGCTGTATACTGCCACCTTGTGGTATAGAAGAAATATAACACTTAACTATCACTTGGAGATAACTTACATTTTACATTTTGAAAACAGGACTTTTAGGGCTACTTGTGACATAGCTTTTTTTTAACATTGTGGTAGTGCTTATCCTAGTACTTATTTCCCCACTGTCAGCTATTAAAATAAAACTATTAAATCAAATAAATGTTGATAATTAGATTTGGTATTGCCCAGCCCTGTGCTTGTAGCGTGAGCATGTGCTTGCCCAGGCTGGGCAAGAAGTTAAGAAGCAAGAAGCAAGAAGTAGTTAACCAAGAAGCAGGCTAGTGTACTAGGTTGATTGATGTTGCTTGTGATTGAACTGCGAACTGGGATTTGGCCTACTGTACTAAATATCTTGTTCTCTGTCACCCTTTGAATGAAGCCTCTTAACATGGACTCTCAGTCTTACAACAAACTGTCTCCATGGCTCAGACATCTGTGGTCTCTTGGACAAGAAGGCAGGTCTATAAATAAAGATATAATTTATTACTATAAGACTAACTTTGGAAAATATCCACTTGATTTGTCAAACTCCGATGACTGAAACTCATATCACTTCTGTTTGAACTTTAGAATTAACTTTTGCGCAGAAATAGAATTTTGTCCCCTATCATTAGAAATGATCTTTTTTCGGGCTAGTGTGAACGAAAGTCATTTTAGACCCTTATTAGGCTATGTCACAGATTTCAGTGGTTTGAAAAATTTGCCCTGGTGTATAGTGCATACTTAAAAATAAATACATTAAAATGAAAGTAAATAATACAGATAAAAACATGTACAGTATAACTATTTAACAATAAAAAAGGTTGTATTGTTTACTGCAGGATGTGCAAAATCAAATCAATGTGCTGTGTCTTCCTACCAGCTTGTTATTTTCATAGACAGTTAAAGGTTATTCATGAACACGTCTTTTAAACTCAGAACCCAGACACAGTCTACTGCCCAGAAGGTGGCGACATTGTAAAAAAGAAAAGAAAAAGTCAGGAATGTGAGCTCCAGTCCACAGTTTGCAGCTCACTTGGCGTTTTCAAGTTTTTACTCAGGCGCGTGCTCTGCCCACGGATGTATAATAAGACCTGTCTGCTTTGTGTTGTCAGGCAGAGAACAAAAAAAATCGCATCAGTCAGGGTGGTGAATGTTGTGATACATATGCACCGAACGATAGTCATTTTTGTTGTCTGTTTTTAAAGTAGTTAACGGTAGGCCTTTATCATTTTTCTACAATGTCGGTGGGTGTGGAGTCCGGATTCTCGAGCGAGGAGGTCTTAAACAGCCGCTTCCCTCTTCATCGGGCATGCAGGGATGGGGATGTCGGTGCCTTGTGCTCCCTTCTTCAGTGCACCTCAAACCCGGCTGACCTCTCGGTGGAGGACACCTTCTACGGCTGGACGCCCATACACTGGGCCGCTCATTTCGGAAAGGTAGCAATATCGCTAGCTTGGTGTTTGACGGACAGCCTTTCCCGAATTGAACATTTTGGTCTCCAAAATGAGCGCCAACAATCTGCGACATAGTTAAGCCTCTCGTCTCGGCCATTTCCTGATGTTTGCTGGTAAAACTAAAAAGCAGCCATCGTTAACTGTAGGTGGAGAATGGACATTAAACGTTGAATGGATACTGTTCTCTAACGTTAGCTAGCTAACGTATATTTCATTAACTGTAGCTACTGATATCCATTATACATGTTAGAGTAGATTAAGGTAACATTACGATTTTGAATATAAGTAACGTTAAGGTTTTGCGAGTAAAAAGCTCAACGTTACCTCGTGCAATTTTAACATTAATTGAATGGTCGTTAGATGAGATGCTGACATAGCTAGAAAGGAAAATTAACCTTCGTGAGTTTAACTTTTGCTTGTTAACTTAAACGCAATTGATACAATGATACTAAACACGGTCAAATGATTGAAAACCAGGTGATATCTGAACACAAAACTACGTTTCCACGGTCAGTCTAAAATATTTTTCGAAAGCTTTAACATTATATTCAAAACGTCTGGTAACTTGCAAGTCAACGTTTAACAGTAATGATCCATTTCTAACGACCTGACCGCTCCTAAAGAATCACACCTTACATATATGCCAAGATTTGTGTTTACACTAACTAGCTGGCATTAGGAAGGCAGGCCTACCAGTAACCGTTTGCACATTAATTGGATGCATGCCAAAAGCAAGAGCTATGAAGACTGAGCCAGGCGACACAATAGCGCTGCATTTTTGCTTCTAACCATCTATAGTAGTATGCTTGTTTATACCTGTCCAACGTCTTCCTGGAAAGCAATGAATTAATGAATCGCTGCACACGCATTCAAAATAAACTGAATTTCCATGCATTGCCTTTGTGTCTTCACAGCTGGAGTGTGTGATGCGTCTGGTTCAGGTGGGCTGTGGTGTCAATGCGGTGACCTCCAGGTTTGCACAGACGCCCACTCACATTGCTGCATTTGGGGGCCACCCTGAGTGCTTGTTATGGCTACTCCAAGCTGGTGCAGATATTAACAGACAGGTATGACATCAGATGCACACTAAATACTGCACACCAGGGGAATTAAACGGTTCGGTTTGGCACTTTAAAAACCACCCAGCTTATCAAGTAAGAATTATCCTTTTTGACATTTCCTGGAGAGGTGCATGTAAACATGATCTAAAAGAGGAGAGCAGAGGTTGAGCTCAGACTGATCCCATCAAGAAGCGTCATACTAAAGTGGGGTCACAACCCTTGCAGTCTACTGCTGCTACTTACCCCTCAACCTGATTTTATATTTAGATTGTGGTAGTCGCAGTTTCTGAAAATGCATTTGCTCTCAGATTGTTGTGTGTTTTACTTTTCACGTTGTTTTCTCTTCATGTATTTTCCTGCGGACTCATGTATTCACTGGGGCTATATCTTATGCTCTGCTGCACTGCTGAGAAAAATCAAATTAGTAGGTCATGATTATATAACGGGTCTCGTCATCATGAAACTGATTGAATTTGCTCAGCACAAGTTAAAATAAACACCTGAGAAACTCGGGAGAGCTATGAATTGTGAGCTTACCTCTCTTGAATTCCTAATATGACTGGTATTGGACAGCAGAGTAGCTTCGTGTTTAAACTCAGCCAACTTTACAGTTGTTGGAGACATCCATCTTGTGTATGTTACTGTAATAAATGTGTGTGGGCGGCGGTGGTGAGGTCTGGGTGAAAAGTTCAGGTTCTGCCCTGTAGAGTTACACCCTCTTATTGTCTGTTTTTTTTTCTTAAACCTGGAGGCAGAGAAGGATATTTGATTATAAACATACCGTAAGTCCTCAAATAAAAGCCAGGGACTTTATTTACCTGAACTCCAGAAGGTATCAGGCTTTTATTTGAAACAGGCTTTTACCAGGTTTCACCTCATCTCGGCTATTTACGTAGAAAGCCGTGCAGGTTTTGAACAGCTCACCCGGAGACTGACGGCAGAGGACATTTAGAAACTTGTATCTCACTCAAAACAGCATGGGTGGCTTTTTTTTCCAAGTTTGTATAGACCACCAGACACACAATAACACCCCAAATCCCAGACAAAGTGGTATTGTCTTTTTCATAATATGGGCACTTTAAATTAAATTGTTAGTAATGTACATTACGATGGGCTTGATTTAGGGTATTTTCCACAGTGATTTTTCCGTGGCCTTAATTTGACCACGTCCCCGCCCACTGTCAGAGTCCGGCTTTTAATTTAATTGACCAACGTTCTGAGAGAGAGAGAGAGAGAGAGAGAGGGAGAGAGAGAGAGAGGGAGAGAGAGAGAGGGAGAGAGAGAGGGAGAGAGAGAGAGAGAGAGAGAGATGTATAACTATATATATATATATATATATATGTTAGTATCTGAAACAGTGTTTTTGCTCCTCCAACTGTTCTCATGCGCAATACAGTCTTGCTTTTTGTGTGTAACGTCAGTCTTTTGTTATCACTCAGGACTATGTGGGCGAGTCGCCCATCCACAAGGCTGCTCGTGCGGGCAGTCTGGA
This sequence comes from Etheostoma cragini, assembly GCF_013103735.1. NCBI lineage: Eukaryota > Metazoa > Chordata > Actinopteri > Perciformes > Percidae > Etheostoma > Etheostoma cragini. Next base: position 12,019,277 of record NC_048417.1, read on the forward strand.
TTGTATCAACGCTCTCTTGATTCAGGGAGCGAAAGCTGAGTAAGTCCTGTGATCAGATCTGTCTTCGTTTCTTTTCCTCTGTACTATTACACATCTAAGTTAAACCTTTGCAAGGGATCGCCACCAAACTTAACTCAAAACGCTGCATTGATGAAATGGAAATGCTAGATTTATGTGATTTTTACAGAGTTGCAAATAAGAGTCAGATGATCTGCAGATTAACTTTACAAATCTGAATATTAGATTAAACAAATAAAAAAAAACAATTATAATTTTGAACTTTACTTTGTTGATATTATGGCTGTCCTACACATACCCAGCCAGAAGGAAGCTGCTCTGTTAAATGCTGCTATCCTAACTTTACTCAATTACTTTACGCTGTACACTATGCATAACTAAACAGTGGTGTACATAAAAAAAAAAACGCAGCATCATTTTCAAAATAAGTGCAGCATCAATATTTTAAAGATCATTACAATAAAAATCACCTTGTCTTGCTAATATTTGTTTAATTTTGGTTTTAAACCATATTATTGTGTTACACATTTATTTATCTTCCTCCAGTGACTTTTAATTATTGTGGTTCAAATATTGTGTGCAGTTTATTAAATAGCAAGAAATTTTAATTTGATAATAGACTTTTAGTTTTTGGTGTAGAATGCTAAGGTTTACAAAACAAATCCAGCTTAAAACAGTTTGATCATTGATGCAGTATGTAATAGAATTGGTGGAGCTCCCTTGAAAATGTGACACATTTCCTTAAATTGTTGTTTTATCATAGCAACAATTCACATTAAGTTGCCCTCTGTGTAATGGTATTGACAAAGAAATATTTGGTTAATGGAAATGAGTTAGAAGTACTTTTTTTAAGTCACATTCAGCACTTTGTTTTTTAAGAAAGAGCTACATTTTAATACAAGTAGATTACCTCAGTACTGTGCCTTTTTTATTAACTTAATGCTTTGTAAATTTAGCACAATCATTACATGTACAAGAGGACAACTTAATGTAAAGGTTGACAAACTGTTAGTCTAGTAGGCCATATTGCATGATAAATCTAGTGTGTTGTTTTCTTTGTTAATATTTGTTTTGGTTAGTGTCTTATATACACAAGTTGACTGGATGACCAAATGCACATTGCCTCTTTTTCCTGATGCCCTTTTACAGTCAGTATGAAACGGCTATAATTCTGTTGCAAATGAATGAAATTGCATCAATCATACATAATTGGTTGCATGCTATTTTTAGGAGACTGCACAGTAATTGGAAGATCAGATTGCCTAGTTTTGATGAAACTACTTTGGCTGCCGTCATTGGACAACAGGTGTTATTTGACAAATACAAAATGCTCTTGGTATTAACAAGATAAAACATAAATAGATTATGAGATAATGAACTTTACACTATTAATGTAATCAGCCCAGGTCACCCTGTTTCTTAGTAGTATTTTAGGAAGTGGGTAAATAATCCACCTAAATTGTAGTGCTAAGCCACACCTTGTTAGTTGACAGCTCCTTTTGTGCTGTTTGATTTATATGAACCACTGTGTTATTGTTCGTTCACCAGAAGTATGAACAAAGGCAAAAGAGACACAATCCATCTTTCTTGTTTCTTAAATTCAGAGTTTGTAAAACCTGTATGGACACAAATCAATTACAAAGGATTGCATGACATAAACCATAGATATTATTTCTAGAAGGGCGTGTATGCAACTCAATGAACAAAGCACTTAATTTACCTACAGTTGTATTTATACAAGTATACAAATGTTAATTTTTAGCTGATTGTTACTCATACTCTTAGTTTCTTAAATGAGTGCATGTTTTGTTTGGCTAGAGTAATTATATAAGTTTATATAGTTTAATATTCTAGGAAGCTGACATTAAACATTGCAGCATATTTTAATCAAATATTAAATTTAGACATTTGCCAGTCTTTCTTTCCAAGCTCAACTATTGTCTTGCAGTTTGATTTTTTGCAACAAGTTGTATGCCAATTTCTGATGCCATTGATGTTTAGAGACCCAAAACAACCAGGGGGTTTATATGTACAGTTTATTGTGTTGCTTTTTTTATTTGTTCGTCCTGAAAGACCTTGTGTTCTTCTAAATCTGAGCTCAGCAAATTATGTCAGTGGCAAAAATTAGAGATACCATAGTAAAATATTGGCTCTACTTAGTATGTACGTGTTACAATGAGAATAGAAGGCATTTGTATTTTACATTATTGAATGAAGTTAGATTATTCTGCTGACTTTTGGCCTTCCAGGTACCTCCTTGCAAACACACTTTTTTTAAAAAGAGTTGTTAAAACACATGTATAACCTCTTCCTTGTAGTTTATTAGACTACATGGCCCTATGACATAAAACACAATATAGAAATAAAAGAACTCAAATAGTAATTGTATGCTCGTTGAATTAATCCTGATAGCTGCGCCATGTTGGTTTTTGTTAGTCAAACTGTAAACCAAGGTGATTTATACTCTTAGTGGAACCTTCATTTCCTATGAAACCCCTGGTTGATTTGGCTGTTTCAACAATACAAAACCAATATGTTAATTTAGACGTGTTTAATCAATCTTTTATTTCTTGTTGAGGTATTGTAATGTGCATTTGGTTATCAGCTGATTAGTAATATTTCTGATGGAAATGATCTGTGATTTCTCCCCCCCGCAGATTACAGATTAATGCATTTAGTTCAGTCCATGTATCAGGGTTTTGTTTTTGTTTTTCTAAACTTATGACCCAGAAATGTATAGAGGGACAACTGGGAGGGAAACTAAGAGGCACACTAGATGGGTATGAGGCTCATGACATTAATAATACACAATAACATTAGACTAACTTCAAAATTAATTTGGTGTCAAATGTTTGTTACCAATAATGCTAATTTCTCACTAATATCTTCTTCAAAAAATGAGGCTTCTAACCAAAAAAATAGATAAAGTTACCCAAGCCAAAAATAAATAAATGTGAATGCCTAATAATCCTTATGTACTTTTTTAATGGAAAAACATATTGTTTTGAATTCAAATTGAACTGAAATGCTTAAATAGCCAGCAAATGAATAGGCTATTTGTACATGAAATAAAATATTAATAAGCCAATGTTTTGTGGCACAGTAAGAAATACTGTTGATTTATCATTTATGAAGATTTTGTGTACAAATTAACATTGACAATTGACATCAACGCTTGTCTAATTTCTTTCCTGTTATTTTTTTTAAGGTAGTGACAAAAGTGGAAGACAAATGCAGAAAATTCAGTAGATAATGTATTATATAATGGGCTGTAAAATTACCTTAACCCATTTTTAGAATTGATATATTTATGGTAATATTTTAGTAAATCAACAATAAATATACGTAATAAATTACAGTTTGTGAATATTTTCCTTTTTTTTGAATAACCTAGCACAATTTAGAAATAACTAAAACTTTATTTCAGTTCCATGAATATTTCCTTCATTCCCGGTTCAAACCAGGTCAGATTTCACAGTTCAGTGTTTTCATGGTAACATGAAAATTTTAGGGGAAACCTACATGCTGTCTGTCTTCCCTCCTTAAGATCTCGTCATATTGATGTCCATCTTTTGGAATCCGCTTTAAGCACCAAGCTGTTACACCTCTACAAAATGCCTCTGTGCTGCCGCACGCAACAGTGAACTACCTAACTACTACAGTGAGAGTCAAACTTGCTGCATCACGTTAATGAGATGGATATTGAACTTTGTTTCAGTAATATTTAATCCTTAACATTTTCACTTATTTTTCTTGCTGTAAAACCTCCTTTTTTAAACTTCTCACCTTGTTGGGTTCCTTTTGTGAAGATTCTTGAGTAAAGGGCGTTTGCATTGTGATGAAAGACCGCTACTGGCCAGCTGGCCAGAGCCTTCTTAAGAGGAAGAAATTAGCCTGTCAATGCCCTTTATGCGTAAGCTGTATGATTAGAATATATTATTAGAATATATTTTGCAACACTTTGCAGCTCTGACTTTTCCTGCTCTCTTTGCACTGCATTCTCAGGCTGTAGCTTGATGAAGAAAGAGAAACTACACTAAATGGATTCTCCTCTGATTCATTCAATTCAGAGCTTTCTCTCACCGTCTGCTCCCACCAATGAGTCAACACACCTAGTTGGCCGAATGTCTGCCGAAAAAAGGCCTACTGTGGTTCAGAACACCATCAAAATTAGACCCCTCAGATGAACAGCCAATGCCCAACAGCACCTGATGACTGGGTTTGAGTCGGGCCCAATACCTCCGGAAAGTTTTCACTAAAAGCTTTCACCCTCTGAGTCTTTATTCATTTTCATGAAACCTTGGCTATGAAGAACTTTATTTGAGATCAACTGAAACTATACCGGTAGTATCATGGTTGAATACCTTTTTCCCGTTTTCCTATGACCCATTGAACTGTGTCCTTTTACATACCCCTGTTTCATATTTGCACCGGGATGTTTCCCTTGCACATGCCTGCACTGGAGAGACTTTTCCTGACAAAGAAATAAATGTATGGAATGACAGCAGATGAAAGTGGGCTCTTCCTCTTGTGATGCTTATCTTTGTCCCATTACAAAGTGAGAAGACCTTTTTTAATTGGGACAGCAAGCATGACATCTGAGCTGTTTTGGTTCGGTAATACAAGAAGATAAGAATTTTGTAGTCTTATTGAAGAAACCGGTCTCACTTGCTCACTTCATTTTATCGTCACCTCATCCTCTTATCTCCATTTAATCCTAATTGGACAAAATTATAAGTGTTCAAAATTAATGTTCGGTCCTTGTGTCCAAATTAAAACTAACATCAAAAGACTACATCTTTTACCTGAATAAATGTTTCCTAAATTAAACATTACAAATATAATTAAAATCCATTTGTCTTCAAAAATGAGCTTCCCTTTACTGTTACTATGATATTTAATCTCTAATATTAAATAACATCATTTTGATGGTATGTCCACAGTGCCCGCCTCTAAATGTGATTGGGCTGAATGAGTTAAAACAATTTCAGATAACGGTAATATTAAATGAATAACCTTTTTCTAATTCCTAACACGTTTCCTCATCAAAACTAGGTTTATATTATTTGTCATGAGCCTCAAAGTGCTAAGGTGGTCCATTAGCAAGCTAGCAGCAGTTAGGAATGTGTTAAGAGGCTTCCGGTGATCAGAGTAGGGCAGAGAAAGAGGCTTAGAGCAGCTGAGTGAGATGGGTTAGATTTTACATACCATCATGTACTGAACTGTGTAATGCTAACAATCATCCTGTTGCAATGGTTATTCACTGTCATTTCACTGTACCAAATATTTTACTTCATACACAGAAATGTTTTATTTTGTATGTCACAGTATTAACCCTATACAATATCATAGTCTGTTTTGACATCTAATCTTTTGTCACCTTTTCCTTTATGAAAGTGACAAAAAAAGTTTCAAAAAAAGTCTTCTATACTGAAACAGAACCGTACGTCTTAATGTTTTGCAGCCATTGAATTGGAAATGACTTGGTTTTTTCAAGTAATCCTAGAAAGGGGAAGAATAGACACTGCTGAGTCTGCCCCGTTCCCTGGGATAGCCGCACTGTTGTGGCATTGAGTGTTCTCACTATCGCTTCCTATCTACACACTGGCAAACTGTTGAGGTATTTCTTGCGGTGATTGGTTTTAATGCTAGGTTTTTATGAATCAAAACTAAAGTTTTAGACCTGCATGCTTTGCTTATTATCCATGATTGTTCCTGTATCTAGTCTTTTTTTATTTTATGATTTAGTTTTTATTCTGTGAACTAACCATAGGAGCCCTTTTTATATGGACAGGTTTAATCACGTGAGTCCCATGTCAACATGTAGCATGATAATAGGCTGCCTCTGGAAGGTTAGACGATAGTTAGAGAAGATGCATACTGTGTGCTTAGGACGGAAAAGCAAAGCATACCAGGCATTTACAAAGAATTAACGCTTCCTTTTTAAAATGCATACTAAACCTGGGTTAAGTAATGTACTCTGTTATCAATTTTTTGCATCAGTGCTTACCGTAGATGCAAGGTCTCGCTAAAGGAATACTGTTTTTAAGATTTAAAGGGATTATTTGCTTATTAGGGACCATCTATGTAGTACAAAAAAATAATTTACAAGGATAATTTCCATCTGATTTGAACATAACATTTGCTATTCAGACGCTACAGCATCTGAAACTCTCCTTGATTCTTTTTGGTCCAACTTTAAAACAAGGCTAGAAAGGCAAAGGCTAGTTTTCTAGTTTTAAAGCTTAAAAAAATAAAAATAATACAAGACATGGTGGTGTTTGGTGGGATTTGATCTGAGGTCAGCAAACATGGCTCCAGAGGCTGCAGAGCTAACTACTGGACTGTAATAAATGTAGTTTGTAAATGTAGTGGCTGATTATTGCTTAAAGGATAAGATAATACGCCTTTAAACATTTATTTTGCTTACTGTAATGTTTTGTTTTTTTTTTAATTTTCTGATGCCTCTTGCCCATACTGATTTGTTCAGTGAACATTTTCTGTTTAAAGAGAAACTTAGTTTTTTTTGGGCCACTGAATTGTTGAATAGAATTAAAAATATGAGTTTAAAAAAAAAAAACATTTTGGACATTTAGATTTCTATTCCTTAGAGTGAGACCTATACATCTACCTTACCATAAAATGGTTTTGTACATGTAACCTTTTGGAATAATTCTTTGGAAGCGTTAATTTTGGAGGGGACGGGTAATGTGCAACAAGTTAATGTGTAATTTTAATATTTTTTTTCTTCAATCTTAAATTCTTTATAAAATGTTTTTCATGTGCACTAGCTCTTGAAATGTTTCTTTTTTGCACAACTGTTTATATAAAATGCAGAGAGAACAATTTCTAAACACAATGAATGACCAAACAGCAACTGTGTACATTAAATGCATTTAATTGTGTGGAAGTCAATGTCACTTGGTTTTAACTTAATAATAAATTGTTGAAAAAACTAGAATTCAACAAAACACAATAGTTTATGAACCAGCCACCAGGTATGCCACTTCATTCACTAAAAATCCTTTATCTTACCTTATCTATTTTTGGTGTATTGATATGTTTATAAATCGCCTGCAAATGGTAAAGTTTTCATTGTTTCTGTCTAATTTTTAATAATAAATACCGTTTTTAAGCTTGGATGTGAGCCAAAGTCACAATTCCTTGACAAAGACATTACTGTAAGAACTCATTTTGTAGTTCAATGACATTTAGACACAGAACAAGTGCAGTATTGTTGTGTAATTGGCCAATGGCCAGGAAAGAAATTCTCATTAAGCTAAAAGGCCTCCATCGGTGAGAGTAAGACTGGCAGACATTTGTTCTGTCACGATAATGTCATATCAGCAGGAGAAAATTGAATGTTTTGTATCTGGAAATCTATTCACTAAATAACTGCATCAGCAACAACAACATGCATACATATACAAAAAGTTGATTCTTAAAGTAGCAGTTTTTTTATGAGAGACTCATCCGTCATGGTTTTATTTTCCAGTGAAATTGCTTCCATACTTAAGTGCATTGTCCAAAAGCTGTATAGCACAACACTGTTTGCTCATTCATTAATGAACTCAGAAAATCTCCTTATTCCTGCGCCTGGATATGATTGACACAACTGTATGTAGTGCAAGAAGTCTTAAGCATTTACAAATACTCCTTACAACGGTTTCTCTTGTTTTTCATTCGTTCTTGAAACAACATGACTACTAGGTCTTCACAGCTTCACCTTTCACCAAGAGAAGACATCTGGATATCTAATGGTTGAAGGTTGAAGTTTGTCTTGATTCGTTGGAATTGTTGATTTTCTCTGAAGATAAAACTTATATCCTGGCCTCCTTTGGATAATCAACTTGTACTTGAAGAATTCTACAATCTTCCTCTTGTTCTTTGTTGCAGGTTTTTTTTCAGGAATACAGCTTATGTTCTACTTTATACACACACAAACACAAATATACAGTGTACATTCATGTGGACATGTGCACCGCTCCAGGTTTTTTATGTTAGATTCTTTTCAACTTAAATTTGGGACAAGGCATCATTGGTTGGATGAAGCTTTTCAGAAATCCTTGATCAGTATCATCGCTGGAAATGTGAGATGACAGCAGCCTTTCATCCTTTGCTAAATCTTTCTTGAATTTTTCCTGCAACAAGATCTTTACATCCCTTACAAACATTTTACTTTTGGATTCAGTGGATCGTTGGATAGAAATATCATCATCCTGTGCAGTATGTCAGATTAATAAACAGGTGCATACCTACAGTTGTCTCAATCGTGTCCTTTTGCAGCAGACATTTTATCCTAATTATTTGGAAACTTGTCAAGATTTAAGTCCTATGGAAGATGCAAATGATCCAAAAGGATCAGTCGTCATCTCTCATGAGGATGACGAAGAGGATGTGAGAGGGTAGAGCAGCATAGGCTATGTCTATACATCTGTGTCTGTCTGTGTATGCGAATACTTGCCTAATGAGTCTGTATGAATGTGTGTGTGCGTGCACGTGTGCTTGGATGTGTCTTATTTTGTTTGTTTCTTATTTGTGTGAATCAAGCGTACAGTGCTTGTCTCTAACACTCCTCCTTCTCGTGCAGTATGAGGAATGCCAGTGGGCTGACTGCTGCTGACCTGGCCCGCGCCCAGGGATTCCAGGAGTGCGCTGAGATTCTCTCCAATGCCCAGAACTTCCAACAAAACATGGCTCAGTCACATAACAGGGCTTTTCTCAATGGCATGACCCAGAATGAGGGCCATGCTCGGCCAACTATCCAGGGACGCAGCTTCTTGAATGGCGTTCCCAACAGAAAAAGGTCGTTTGATGGCATGGAAGCAAACCCAATGAAGAAGGCTAGACCAAACGGTAGGTCACTAAGCTCAATAACATATTTTTTACATTATTTTTCAACTTTTTATTTTTTTATTTTTTCAGGTTTTGTTGAAAAGAAAACTGCATGCTGCTTAAGACACGTAGCATATTTTAGCATTGACAAGGTGCGTGTGTGTGTGTACTAGAGTGACATAAAATATACCTGATATGTACACTTTATAAAAAACAATTTTACTTATTATACAGCTGTTATTTTATTTTAGCATCAGGCATAAACTGTAAATGGTTTTCTGTTATAAAACCAACTGTTCATTTGTCTAGTGTTGTAATGCCATGTGTTGAGGAAAGAAGGAGCTGAATTAATTGATTGAAAGCGATGCGATAGTGCTTAAAGTTCAGAACCAGTATCTTAAAATTTGATGACAAGAAACTTAAAGCTATTGTGCGTAGATTCTGTCGCCCCATGATGAATTCGAAGTAATGACAACAAAACAGTCGGTGCATCCACATAATACAAGCCTTCCATTACTGCGCAAGCGTCCCACCCTTCCTCCACGCAGTTGCTAATAGCCAAGGGGGACACGGAGGATTAACCCCAGGTCAAAAACGGACAAAATTTGACATTTTGTGTCCCTTCTCAGACTTTTTTTGTTTTGTTTTATTTTGTTTTGTTTTCACTAACACCACCTTACTTACTACCACTAGTGGTAGGGGCTACAACACCAAAGGCTCTGTTTCCAAAGGTACAGAGTCCGGTGTGGAGAATGTAGAGAAGGCCAGCGTCTGAGGGCCGCAGGTTTGGGGGTGGGGTGTATGGATGGAGGAGATTGAAGAGTTATTGTGGGTCCAGTGCATGGAGGGATTTATAGGTAGAAAGGAGGATTTTAGATGTGATGCAGGACTTAATTGGGAGCCAGTGAAGGTGGATGAGGGTTGGGGGGATGTCATGCCATGATGGACCTCTTTAGAAGAGGTAAATAGCTTCACTCTAGTTTCTGTGAGCAAAAGTCACCAGACAACACCAATATCTTAACACAGCCATACTTAGAAATACAGAGAAAGCTTTAATACGTTTTGAAAAAAACTGGGAAAGTTATGGAATTTGAAAAATGCAAATTCCAGGCCTGGAAAGGTTTTGGAAAAATAAAAATACCCAGAAAGTTTTGGAAAAGTCAGACTTTTTTTAACTAAGCATAAAAATATGTGATTAATAAAAAAAAATCTTTTAATGAAAAATGTATTTCACGTTGTCTTAACCTTGACGTTCTATTCTGGGCACGATATTACGAATTCCACAATGAACCACATACACTCACCTAAAGGATTATTAGGAACACCTGTTCAATTTCTCATTAATGCAATTATCTAATCAACCAATCACATAGCAGTTGCATTTATTCTGATATTGTTTACCATTCTGACATTCATAAACTGAATGTCAGAAGGGGAAAGAACGGTGATTTAAGCAATTTTGAGCATGCCATGGTTGTTGGTGCCAGATGGGCCGGTCTGAGTATTTAGCAATCTGCTCAGTTACTGGGATTTTCCCACACAACCATTTCTAGGGTTTACAAAGAATGATGGGAAAAAGGAAAAACATCCAGTATGCGGCAGACCTGTGGGCAAAAATGCCTTGTTGATGCCAGAGGTCAGAGGAGAATGAGCCGACTGATTCAAGCTGATAGAAGAGCAACTTTGACTGAAATAACCACTCGTTACAAACGAGGTATGCAGCAAAGCATTTGTGAAGCCACAACACGCACAACCTTGAGGTGATGGGCTACAACAGCAGAAGACCCCACTGAGTACCACTCATCTCCACTACAAATAGGAAAAAGAGGCTACAATTTGCAAGAGCTCACCAAAATTGGACAGTTGAAGACTGGAAAAATGTTGCCTGGTCTGATGAGTCTCTATTTCTGTTGAGACATTCAGATGGTAGAGTCAGAATTTGGCGTAAACAGAATGAGGACATGGATCCATCATGCCTTGTTACCACTGTGCAGGCCGGTGGTGTAATGGTGTGGAGGATGTTTTCTTGGCACACTTTAGGCCCCTTAGTGCAAATTGGGCATTGTGTAAATGCCACAGCCTACCTGAGCATTGTTTCTGACCACGTACATCTCTTTATGGCCACCATGCACCAATCTTCTGATGGCTACTTCCAGCAGGATAATGCACCATGTCACAAAGCTCAAATCATTACAAATTGGTTTCTTGAACATGACAATGAGTTCACTGTACTAAAATGGCCCCCACAGTCACCAGATCTCAACCCAATAGAGCATCTTTGGGATGTGGTGGAACGGGAGCTTTGTGCCCTGGATGTGCACCCCACAAATCTCCATCACCTGCAAGATGCTATCATATCAATATGGGCCAACATTTCTAAAGAATGCTTTCAGCACTTTGTTGAATCAATGCAACGTAGGATTAAGGCAGTTCTGAAGGCAAAAGACAGTCAAACACAGTATTAGTATGGTGTTCCTAATAATCCTATAGGATACATTGTCATTCATTTTATTGTTAAATCTCTGAGGATAAACGTTAACACTGATTTTAATTCTAATTGAATAATTTCGACTGAGATTTTTGGGAATACATAGTCATGGAAATTTGCCAAAAAGTATTGGGTAACATGCAGAGAGAGTTTTGTGGAGCTGAGTCTTAATTGGCTCAGTAGCAACTTATTTGCCAATGGCTTGAATGTAACAGACGTTCATTATTATAAAAGTTTAACCACTAACGTTTAAAGAGATTAAAGAGTATTTTTGGAGATTTACTGTAAATAGTTCAAGTTATTTAACAAATATTTAGCTTTTTTTTTCTTTTCTTTTTTTTTTAGCAAGTGGAAATGAATAAATGTTCACAAAAATCAGTGTTCATTCTTAAGGTAGCACTATATTCAAAATGGATGCAGGAACAGCAGGATATTCAACTGGGGCCTTGCATCATTGCCTAGAGTCTCTTGTGACATGTCTGAAGTTAAAAATGAAGTTCTTTTCAAATATAATTTGTAGCTTTTGCATGCACCTTGTTCTCCTAGGTCTGGGCATGCCACCCGGATTGCTGAATGGGCCACTGGGAGGCACTGGAGAGGCCCAGATGGAAAGCATGAGCATGGAGTTGGCAGCAACTGTGACCTCAGGTGGGCCAGAACCCTTTGCATTTGGGCTGAATGGGTTTTCACCACCTCAAGTACCGGGGTCCATGGATCAGTGTGGGGACCAGGGGGGACAGGACAGGTCAATCCCTGCAACTAAAGAGCTGGATGTCATCACTGTGGCGTCAATGCAGACACCTTGTCGCTGCACCAACTCTTATGCCTACCTGTAGAGAGAGAGAGAGAGAGAGAGAGTGTGTGTGTGTGTGTGTGTGTCCGCGTTTGCTAGAGTATATCTTTCTGGTATTGTCAGGCTGTGTGTTTATTTTTATTTTTTTGCATAACCTGCATAAAGGAGTACATTTGTTTTGATTTGGTGCTAAGCTACATTTGAACAACATATAACAGTGAATGGGCTGTATTTTCTTCTTATCCACATACCTAATTATACCCTGATGGATTACAGTATTAACATTTCTTTGTTATGCAGATATATTTAATGTATCCGTCCAGTTATACAAATAATAGTTGTATAATCTTTTATTTTTATTTTTTTAGGTTCATGATTAAAAAGGGGTTTTGTTTTGCACAATTATACAGCTGCACTCCAACAAACTTAGTAGCATTCCCTCAACAAGATAGGGTCAAAAGGGCAAATGTAGGTCATATTGGCATTACTGAAAATAAGTCTTGGTCACATTTAAATCAGTCGTTATTGCTTGTTAAATTGTAATGTGTTGCATAATAGGAAAAAAAGCAATTCATTGGTCCCCTGAAATTGTGCTGAAATGGTTAAAGCTGTCAAATGCTTATCCCAGAGAGAGCAAGAACACTTTAAAATATAATCGCAAAAAAATGTTTTTACCATCAGTTGAGTTTATTGAATTAAATTGAGTTTATTTTGATTTTAAATAAGGCTTAATATTCATATAAAAATAGACGCAGAGGAAATGTCTGCTGGTTTTGACCGCTACCACACATTAGCTGACACCATTTTGTGTTCAAGAAGGACATTATGCCAAAGCATATCTCAACATGAATGTAGCTCTTAAAGTATAAACTATTCACCGTGCAGCTTTTTTGTAGTTTGTAGATCTTGTACTAAGACATAGTGGTCCACGGGCTTGGAATGGGTTATTCCTCTGTTTTATCTTATTGTTTCCTTTTTCATTTTTGCTGTGTGCTTTTTGATTATCAAGTATGGTAAATGTTTACTATTAGCAATGTTTTTAGGCAACTAGCAAGGCTTGCACATCTGTATGCTACATCCTAATATCCAGTGTGATTTCTTCTTTTTTTTAAGTTGATGATTTTACAATCGGTAGTTATGAATTAACAGTACTGCTCTAGAAAGTTTGCATGAATTTGCAAAAAGCCTTATTTCTTGAGCTGTATTGAATAGTTGAACTAGAGCTTGATGTACAGTACATTATTTTCATTCCATTGTATAGATACGGGGAAGGGGAATTCTTAATGTATTTTGTAGTACTATTTGATGTTGCAGTAGGGTTCTGTTTATTTTGTTCTACGTGGCAGAAAGTTTAACTGTATAGTCATTCAATTAGGAACAGCCAATTCTTAGTACTAAGCTGGTTTAGCTTTGTACTTGATTGTGTGAAATCATTAAATGTTGATTAATTTTATAAGTGTGACTGGTGGACTTTTGTTTTCTTGATGCATTCTCATTAATCTGTCAAGTCCTGTCCTTTTGGTATTTTTGCTAGCCTGTAAAACAAGAAAAAAATTTAATTATTTTCAGATGAATTCAGCTAGTTTCACTAACCTGAATTTTTATTTTTTATTTGAAATCACATCTGCTTATTATGTTGGGTTTTGGATTATGGCATGCCAACACCTGGAAGATTTAAGGCTTCCTTGACTTGACGCAGTAGCTTAAACACCACTGTGGAGACAAAGTGGCCACCTTGTCCTACAGCAGTAACTACACCAAGTCGAAACGTATGGGTTTCTATAAGGCTCTGGAATGTACTTTTCAATTTTTTCAATCAATTAGTGAGGGTCAATCAAAAAGAATCTTTTAATCTTGTGTGTAATACAGTCACGTCTTCTAAACTTCTTTTGTAGTTGGCTGCTAATTAGAAGTCCCGTTCTAATAGTTGTGCAAAACAAAATCAAGCCAGTGTTTTTAGTTTTCCGTCTCTCATATTTATAAATGCAGGAATAGGGTCACAAATTAATTACATATATTCGCTATTTGTCTCATTTCCAGTGGCAGGTGAGGATTTTTCCTCAAATGGCCACAGTCAGCCACAGCTTCCGTTTGGGTGTGACTCAGCAGCCGAAATCTTCCATGGCCAACTCGTCTACAATGACTCCTCTGAGAACAACGGCACTGAAGGCAGCCAGGTGGAGCACCAGAAGTCTGTGAAAGCAGAGCAGTTGTATGACCATGCCTTCTTTACCACCATGCTTCTTTACCATGGATCCTAAAGTACAAAAGATCTAGTTGACAGGCTGTTTTTTGCCTGACTGTCATAAGCCCAAACAAGCATTCATTTGCCTTAAAGCCATTGAATAGTCCATTTATTATTTAAAATATTTGTTTTTGAAAAGGGCAGGCCCATTATTGATGGACTGACATGTGTAACTGATTAATAGTTAAGAAGTGGGTGTTTTATTTGTGTTGTCAAAGAGAAAGTGTTTGTTAAGCCTGTTTTTTAAGTTTGATAAAGCTGTAAATATTCTAAACCAAGCATCTGTATTGAACCACTGCCAATACGTTTTTTGTTGTTGTTTTTTAACACTTTGTTGTTTCTGTCTCAACTCAAAGTGGGATCCCTGCCTCTTGATGGTAATACAAACAATCAAAGTCCTATGTTACTCATTAAGAATTAAAAGTTTAGCAAAAGTTACATTTTGATTCAGTTTATTTTTGGACATTCACTGCTATAAATAAGTTATGAAATAAGCCCTTATCCTGGCAAATATGCCATGTTAACCAATAATAAATAAACTGCATATAAATTGTGCTAATCCTTACGTGGACTTTTAAAACCACAAGTCTTAAACTGTTTTCAGTTTTTTTCAGAGGTTTATCCATGATACTGCTCTAAAGGGAGCAGAACTACCCCACTCTAGCCTTATAGTAGTATAAATATATTGTTTGATGTGAATGGACAGCTCTATAAAGTAAGGTGTTTTATTTTGGAATTTGGACTTATGGATGTAAAATTTGGTCGAAATTATAATCAGGTCGATTAATTAAAATTGAGAGGCAATATTTGTCATAATTAATAAAAACAAAAAGTACATTTTCCCAACACAAGGAGAATTCAGAGTAAATAAGATCAGCTAAATATCTAGACGGTTTACTCCAAAATAATTTAGTATGATGGCATAACCAAAATAAATTCACAAGAGTGTACAATTTACATTAATGTCTATTTTGAGCTTCTCCAAATATTGGTTGGTTGGGTAAAACCTATGAAGCATTTTAAAAGAAATCTCTTTGACTTTATTAGTCAGACAAAACTTCTGCGGCAGAAGCCAGACCTTGTCCCAACATATATCTCTAACAAAACTGCACCAGTGTGATGTAAAAGAGGGTGTACTAATGATGTCATGTTGACGAATTATTTTAATATTCTTACAGTGTGGAGAGAAGTAACTTCTACCAACAACA
Source organism: Etheostoma cragini (assembly GCF_013103735.1). Classification (NCBI taxonomy): domain Eukaryota; kingdom Metazoa; phylum Chordata; class Actinopteri; order Perciformes; family Percidae; genus Etheostoma; species Etheostoma cragini. The sequence goes on from NC_048417.1 coordinate 12,034,864, forward strand.
GGATCAAATACATAACCTAAAACAGGGATAACCACCAGCCCTGTAACCTCTAAAAAGTGCAATTACACCTGTGGGGATAGCATAGAAAACAATCGAAAACTCCCTAGGGGGGACGGATACTAGGAGCGAGTCTTGTCAGATGCAAAGGGACAAACATCACGTCACTGTGGCCCAGCTCCGTCAGAGGCGACGCCGACCTCAAAGAGAATTGGGGAGGAAATAAAAATGCTGATAAATAAAACTAAATAAAAGATAATTGTATCTTGCCGGTATGTAGCATAATACTTTTCCAAAAGCGTATTTTATGTACGGCACGGGGTGCATTTACTGATATATCAATGCCAGAAAGTGTTGTTAGACTTGGCACTCGAAATAGTCTCCTCTTATTTTCATGATGTGGTATCGTCCAGTAAACCTAGATGGGCTAACCAAGATTTCTATCTAGAGAACGACGGAAAGCGTCGGGCAGCTGTGAATGAGGTTACTGTGAAGGTGTAAATACAATATAGCATTTTGATCAAATTAGCTCCTGTTAACGTATCAGTGTTATCAATACGTGTTTCACAAGTTAAACCATGTCCACCCCGGCTAGAAGGAGACTTATGAGAGATTTTAAACGGTAAGTTTTTTTTACCGTAAATCGATGTCGACATTGTTAGCTATGATTAGTCAAAAACATTAGCCTAGCTTACGTCAGCTTGAACCAGTATTTTTTAATAAAAATCTATTGATTAACTAATCTCCATAGTAAAGTACGGGAATAGCTAACGCATACACTGTGTGGTAAATCTAGTGTTATAACGAACCTGAAACATAATATTCATTTTGTATAAGCGCTTCGCCCGTAAATGGAAGCTAGCTAACGTTAGGAGCTAACAGTGCTAGTTGATACATGTTAGCATGGTAGTCGATTAGAAGTAACAATCGTCAAAGATCCTCTATAAAACGTCTCTGGTGTCGTTACTGTCTTCCTTTACGACGGTTAACGTTAGCTGGCTAACTCCGTGAACTAGGTAACGTTATCATTTAACGTTTAATGTCGACAACAACCATGCAAATAACCGGTTGGCCATTTTATCATTGGGCAAAACACAGTTAATGCAACATATCAGTGCTTCGGGAATGTGAAAGTGTCGTTTAAGAGGCATAAGGCGGTGTAACAGTTAACTATTTAACTTCCCTTGCCAACATAAAGAGCATGTTTAAAAACCAGACAGTTCCTATATAAGTAAAATAGTTTGTTAGAGTTTGGTGTCAGGTAAGTAATTGTGGGTAGATTTTTTTTGAATCGAGATCTAGCACCACAGAGTAATACAACTTTAATATATTGCACCTTAAAAAAACTGAGTTTAAAAGTCCTTTGACAGACAAAGCAAGGCAAAAGTGCGACATCCAGGTCAATATAAACAGAGCTAAACAGTGGGGCCACACAATGGCAAGACACAATTTGGATAAGTAAAAGAAATTAGGTAAAAGACTCCGACGCAGTAGAGAAAACAAAATAAAGGGCATAATCAATAAGTAAAATAAATACCAATATTATTATTTTTTTAAAGAGACAACATCACATGAAAGTCGATAAAATAGGTTTCAAGAAGGGATTTTAAAAAGTTCACTGATTATGCATAACTTTCCAAGCAGGTTCTTCCAAAGTGGAGGGGCCTTGATGGCAAAAGCACGGTCACCTCGACTTTGGAACAACCAGAAGGGCCCCGCCTGAGGATCTAGTGGCTGGCTCATATCGGGTCAACATCCCCACTATTTAGCTTGGAGCCAGACCCAAAAGAGCTACTGAAAGCCTAGACAAATACATTGTGTTGAACATAAGAAGAATTACATTAAGCCATAGCTGAGGAAAAACAATACTACTCAGGCTCCATTTCCAGAAGTCACCATCAAACTTACTTGTTCAATCAACAGTAAAACAATACTTTGCCCATACTTTTTTTAAACTTATTAGCAAGCTGCCAATATAACTAAATAAATCCCCCCCCTCCCCATATATCCCAATAAAAAAACTTTTTACTTCAGGTTCCTTAACATGTTTTCATCTCACTGTAAACTTCAGCAGCTTCAGATCATTTTATTGCACAGAGTATCAGCTTTTAGTCACACGTGTGTCTAACTAAACTATTTTAAATGTTCACAAACTTCTATAGTCCTCTAGTGATTGTGCAGCTGACAGAATCTGTGACATAAGGTTTGTTGCAAAAGATGTGAGAGGTTAACATGTTAGTTTTGAGCTCTCCCATCAGTGTTCCTATTTTGTAAGGGTTAGGGCTAGGGTCATAAGAGAAACATTGTACCACTAACTACACAATGCTCCGAAACGTAAGTTCTCGTACCTTTATGCCAATGAGACATTGATTTTAAAAGGAAAGTTAATCAAAAACAACATTGTTTTATGAATATTCCTCTTTTATTCAATATTAGCTTGGACTAAGCTGCCACAATGTGAGGATAGGTTGCTAACTAGTTAGTGTGACAATGTTTATCTCAGCTGAAAACAATTTAGGATGATTCATTGTAGTTGGTCAGAAATTATAATGTGAAATATATAATATTTACATGATTTTTGGCACTGACTTGATTTACAGAGACCGTTGCTATCATAATATGTATATATTCATTCAAAGCAGAACGCTCAACAACATTTTGCAAAAATACTAAACATCACCAGAGTTAAATGTTTAAATGGCATAGTTGAGGTGGGGAAAATGTTGACTATAACAATTACCTATTTCATCTAAAATATTATCACGGTGGATAACCGCGGTGTGGAAGAAGTGTGTTCAATTACGTCATTAAGTGTGCTTACTCTAAGAAGACGTCTGCTGTATTTCCAACCAGTCACATTGGCAGGGAGTTAACATTATTTAAAATATTACATTTGTCAATTTGACTTTGTGTTGAAAGAGGCCATTTGATTACAGGATTTACCATACTCTGGCTAAATACAACTAGTCTCCTGTTAGTGGAGAATAGTTTAGAAGTCCTGCTATAAACGTTTTTCTTTTTTGTTGTAAAGGCTACAAGAGGACCCTCCAGCTGGTGTCAGTGGTGCCCCATCTGAAAATAACATTATGGTGTGGAATGCCGTCATATTTGGGTAAGACTTTGATGCATAGCCAGAATGTTAATGGAAAGATTTCCCCCACAACTACAGATCTTTTAGATGTGTGTGTGAAGTGCGAAAGGAATGATGAATGACCTTCTTTCTCTAACCTCACAGCCCTGAAGGAACTCCCTTTGAGGACGGTAAGCATCTCACATCTCCTTTAACACACCCAAACCAAAATAATATGAAACACATTGTATATCTAATGTTATTAGCAAGTCAGTAAGTTGCAAAAGTTTTTTTCATTCCCCCCCCTTTCCAAAGCTGATAAACCTGTAATATACAACTTCACGTTGCTAGAGGGAGTGTTCATGTTAGAGGTCACTGCACAAACACAATATTCTGCCTTGAGACATTCTTCACCGGCTCACCAATGTGTTTTTTGTGTCTCGTCTTCGTCCCAGGTACATTTAAACTCATTGTAGAGTTCACAGAAGAATACCCCAACAAACCCCCCACAGTACGATTTGTGTCAAAGATGTTTCATCCCAATGGTAGGAATATTGTCTCTTCTACTGGCACATTAAAGTGTTGATATTTGTGTGTAGTGTGTAATTATGTTTTTATCCCCCCAGTCTATGCAGATGGCAGTATATGTTTGGACATCCTACAGAACCGTTGGAGTCCCACTTATGATGTGTCCTCTATTCTTACATCTATCCAGGTTGGAAGGGTCATTAAATAGCAACATATTTTAGTAGTTGGTATAAATGCAGGCACGTCTTATTTTCCTTTTGACAAAAGTGAATAAACCAAAGTTCGTCAGTTTTCTGTAATAACCGGTAAAATAAACCCTGTAGTACAGTACGTGGAGACGCTGTAACCACCACGTATTTGATGTCTAACTAGATGGACTCAAATTATTATTGGTACATCCAAATTTAAACAATGATTTTTGTTGTAGTTAGACTACAAATCCCTAATTCACATTTGTAAAAACACAAATGTAAAAAATAAACCCCCCTATGCTCATGCAAATCAAACTTGGTGATGATAGTTGGATGTACTTCAAACCAAACATATGTGAAGGCTTGTGACTAGGTAGATGAATGGGGGTTGATGCAGGTTGGTTCTTTTCCACTGAAGTCTCACCTTCAGTATTGTATCTTCTCCCCCCCAGTCCCTGCTTGATGAACCAAACCCAAACAGTCCAGCCAACAGTCAGGCAGCTCAGCTGTACCAGGAAAACAAGCGGGAATACGAGAAGCGTGTGTCTGCCATCGTAGAACAAAGTTGGAGGGACAGTTGACCTGAAAATCCTGACAGCTGTTCTCTCCATTGCTAAGCTGTGTGTGCTGCAAGTTTTAGTGGAGTACCTCTTAATTTTTACCCTCCCCCCCCCCCCCCCCCCCCCCCCCCCCCCACTACCACCTTTTTTGATTTTAAGCTTTTATGCACTTTACCTTCAACATACCTTTTTTGCCCACCAAGAGGGATTTATTTTTTCTATACTATCCCGCTTTTTCAGTCCATCAGGGGAAATGTGCTGAATCTTGCCTTGATGTTTTGTCAGTATGGACTTGTGGGCTTTCACCCCAGAATTCTGCTCTGTTCTTACTTGCTGTAATAACTCCCCATGACTAATTATGTTAAATGTCCCGAAGGGTGTGTGAATTAAGTCATGGGTCCTCTCTGTTGTGCTCCTTATTTGTTCTGCCATTTTGTTTTCGCAAGGCAGTTTATGGGCTCCAATGTGATCATCCTATCTTTCCCTGGGAGAATGAGCAGCCTGAGCATCATGGACTACAACTAAATCAGACATCTTTACATCGTGTCATTTGCTGTGTTGTGAACTTTGTTACATGCATGACAGAAAGAGTGTATTCACGTTCCTGTTCAGTACTCGTGTATATAAGAAACCTGCAGCTGAATTTATGTACAGATTTTGCACTGGTTGTCCCCCATGTCATTTTTTCAGCACTTGTAAATAAAAAAGAAAAAGGCAAATCTATCATACGTAAAAAGCTTTTTATTGCAACTGCAAAGTAATTTCTATTTCACATGAGTTACTATATACCTGTGCTGCTTCTTAGTTTTTATGAGGTTGATGTCAGGAAGATGCTAAAATCAATCTGAGACACTACCCATAAGGTAAACCACAGTTTTGTGTACATATGTCAATGTCTATCAACTTAATGATGGCACTTTATAACTTAGTTAAAGCCTCACTATACCACTGCAGGTAAAGTGAGGCTTGAAAGTTTGGGCACCCCAGATTTGTATTAATGTGAATAAAAAAAGATGGAAAAATCTCCAAAAGGCATTAAATGGTATGTCACAAAAAGTTAGATTTTATTTCCATCATTTACACTTTCAAATTAAAACAAAAAAATGGCATCTGCAAAAGTTTGAGCACCCTGCAGAGTTTCTAGCATGCACCGCCCCCTTTGGAAAGGTGAGACCTGACAGTTTCATGGGTTGTTCTCAATCATCGTCTGGAAACATCAGGTGATGTCAATCTTAAGGTTTGAAATGCCCAGATTTATCTGACCTTGCCCCAACAATCAGCACCATGGCTTCTTCTAAGCAGTTGTCTAGAAAACTGAAACTGAAAATAGTTGACGCACATAAAGCAGGAGAAGGCTATAAGAAGGATTGTGAGGAAAGCAAGTCAAAACCCTCGCTGGACTGCACGATCCATCCAGAAAGATCTGGCAGACACTGGAGTTGTGGTACACCATTCCACTATAAAGAGGTACTTGTACAAATATGGTCTTCATGGAAAAGTCGTCAGGAAGAAACCTCTTCTACGTCCTCACCACAAAAATCAGCATTTGAAGTTTGCAAATTAACATAAACAAGCCTGATGCATTGTGGGAACAAGTTCTGTGGACCAATGACGTTAAAATAGAACTTTTTGGCCGCAATGAGCGAAGGTGTGTTTGGAGAAGAAAGAGCATATAATTTAATGTAAAGAACCTCTGTCCAACTGTTAAGCATGGGGGATCAATTGTGCTTTGGGGCTGTACTGCAGCCAGTGGCACAGGGAACGTTACCCGAGTAGACGGAAAAATGGATTCAATAAAATGTCAGCAAATTTTGGACGCTAACTTGATGCCCTCTGTGAAAAAGCTGAAGTTAAAGAGAGGACGGCTTCTACAAATGGATAATGATCAAAAACACACCTCAAACTCCATGGTGGATTACATCAAGAGGCGTAAACTGAGGGTTTTGCCATGGCCTTGACAATCACCTGACCTCAACATAATTGAACATCTATGGATAGACCCTAAAAGAACATTGTATGATAGACAGCCAAGAAATCTCAAAGAACTGGAAGACTTTTGTAAGGAAGAATGGGCGAAGATACCTCAAACAAGAATTGAAAGACTCTCGGCTGACTACAAGAAGCGTTTACAAGCTGTGATACTTGCCAAAGGTATTAACTCTGCAGGGTGGCCAAACTTTTGCAGACGCCATTTTCTTGTTTTCTGTTCATTTGAAAGTGTAATTGATGGTAATAAAATCTAACTTTTTGTGACATATTATACAAATGTCTAATCTGTCATTTGATGCCTTTTGTCCATCCTTTCATGGCTTCTTTATACACATTAATACAAATTACTGTGAGAACAGTAACACAGTTTTTGTACTTCTAGATTACTAGTACCAGTAGATTTATGAGATTTTTTTACTTTACTATTTATTTTTGTGGTGACGTTTTACTTTTACTCCTTACAGTTTAACACAGATGTCGCTACTTTCTATTCATTACATTTTACAAAATTGGCTCCTTACTTTAGTTTTGTAGAAATAGTTTTGTTTTGTCATGATTGTGAGTGCATGTCGGAGAATAGTGCGGACACGCACCTCACACGGAGATAAACGTGAGAGAAAAGAAAACGGGACTAGCTGTCTGGAGGGTAGAGGTAGGATCAGTTGAGATTGCGTGTGTGAATCCTTGAGAACTGTAAGTCGTATGACTTATGTTGTCATTTCATTTGAGCCTGTTGTTGTATTGGTCTGTGGTTCTTTAAAAATTAAAGTAAGTTAGCTAGTGATTGTGAGAAACTGAGAAAAATGGACAGTCAGGAAGCAAATAGCAAATTCACAGAATAGCCAACATAACAAAATAATAGTTATGTATAAAGAGTATACATAAAATGTAAACATTTGAAGAAAATGGATCCCTACGCCATTCCCATGGCAAACTACTCTATAATAGGATTTGACATCTCTTCATCCAGGAGCACCTTTCAGATGTTGCCAAACTGCTGTAAATTGGGTTGTATTATGATGATGATCATAGAGTTACAGTAACAGTAATAACTATACCTGTAGATATGTTGTTAATGATATGTCTTGCTTGATGTATAATTTATGTATGCTGTGCTTTATGTGGTTGACATTGGGCGGTGATGACTTGGTGCATCAAGATTGGGAAATTACCAGTCTATTGCGGACTCTGTCAGCCTGCCACTGTGCAAGCATCGGGCGGTGAGCTGGTTGGCCTCCGTCAGTTTCCAACAGGACTTTGGGTGCTGTAGTGTCCCTTCACTGAGACGTGGTTGGATCCTGGATGCTATTTTGAAAAGTTTTAAAAAGTCATAGTATAGTATGTTCTAAAAAAGTCACCAAAAAAATCATAGTATAGTGTGTCAAAAATTAACAAAAGTCAAAGTAGAGTATGTCGGAAAAAGTCACAAAGAAGTCATTTTATGTTGAAAAAGTCATAGTCATAATATAGCATGTCAAAATAAAAAAAAAATGACAGCATAATGGCAAATTGAATTTCAACCACAATGGTATGTTGAAAAAGTCATAATAGAGTACGTTGAAAACAGAAAAAAAAGTCATAATTTAGCGTTTTGAAAAAAGGGATAGTATACTGTGACAAAAAAGTAACAAAAAGTCATATCATAGTTAGTTGAAAAAATAATTGTATAGCATCTCAAAAAAGTTAAGTCGTAATATAGCATGTCGAAAAAAGTGAACAAGTCAGTACAGTATGTTGAAGAGAAAAAAAAAGACGTGTGTGGAGAAAAGAAGTTTAATGGAAAATATAATTTCAACCACAGTATGTTGAAAAAAGTCATGATATAGTATGTTGAAAAAAGTACAAAAAAATAGTCATGGGATAGTATGTTAAAAAGTTTTTAAAGTCAGTCAGTCACCCCTTTGTAAGCTCTTTTTGTTTGTTGACGACAAACAAGACGGAAACGGCATCCTACTTAATGCTAACAAACCTCACTGTGATCAGTGCCATTTAAAGGAAAATGTTATTCATTCTTTATGGTGTCAAAAACATCCTAAATCTCATCTTTGTTTAGAAAAGTTTTATTTGTTAATTGAGCATTTATAAAGCATTGGGTGATGTTGCATGCATGATGGAAACAGAAGGGATGGAAGTTACATGCAGGTTGTACTGTACTGTGTTCATTCTTTACAAATAATCTCAACCAGAACACAGCAATCTTGTTTATCAGCCATGCAGCGGTTACAAAAATAACTATTTCCCTATCAATTCATTACTTCTTTAAACAGTGTAGACAGTAAATGGAAACAAAGAAATACAATTATTTTTACACAATAGTGTTCATTGGGCCAGACAAAGCAAGCTACCGGTTGTAAGCCCTCTCCTTCTTGGCCCTCTCTAAAGTCTTGTCCATGGTCTTCTCATTCTCACCCCTACACTTGGGACAGTACCACTTTCCTTTGGGCTTATGGTGAAGCCCGACACAGGAGAAATGAAACCACTCAATAGGACATTCATCGTTATCACAGCCAATCATCTCGCCATATGATACCTGCTCACACAGGCAGTACGTTGGCTCATCTGGATCGATGGGCAGATCAGGGGGCGACACTTCTCTCTCAGACTTTCCTTTTGACCTTTTCTTCTTCTTTGAAGATGTTTTGGCCCTCTTTTCCCGGGATACTCCTGCTTCCTCGGTGTGATCCAGACCCCCGTAACTTTCCCGACTTTCTCCATTTTTCTGTCGTCGGGAGCGTTTCCCTCCAGCCTTGTCTCCGCAGCCTGAGCCTGGGGTAACCTCGTCACGCTTCTTGTCGTGGTGGCCAGTTTTGCCTGGAGTAACGGTGGCTGATGAAGATGAGGAGGACATCGTGGATGATGCAGTGGTTGTGATGGATGTTGCTGTGGGAACGTGACTCTCTGGGACTTCTTGAGAGGAAAGGAGAAGTTCAGAATGCCAGTCTATTTGTCGTGTTCGATTCTCAACCAACTCCACCTGAAACAGAGAATGTTCATATTTTACTGTAAAGCTCTGCTTGCTGTCATTTGAAGTAACCACATGTACTTAAGAATTGCAAAGTTAAAACTAGAATAGTCAAAATGTTGTTTAGTTGGGATATATAGAGTGGTAAGCTATAGTATGATTTCTTTTGATCCATGAATTGCGTTTCAATGATTTTGTATGTGAAAATACATTTGCACAATCTGCAGGAAACAAACTTGAACACAATATTTTATTTTTGCACATTTTGGATTTGCTTAATTTAACTGACTGGACAGAAAAGGTGAGGCAGGCTTCCTGTATATCCAAGTATGTGTAGTAACATTTTACTGACAACTAGAAGTTTAGCAACCTAACGAGAAACAGAGTTATAATAGTTTAATCACTTCTCTTGGATTTAAAATAAAAGGTGAAAGTTAACATTCAAAAGTTAAACCGTTAAACCTCCTGTGGAACTATATTAGGAAGATTCAGCTTTAACTGCTGAAGGTCTGCCACTGTTCAAAGACTTTTTTCCTGGTTTTGATTTAAAGTGCTCATATTATGCTTTTTGGCTTTTCATATTATAAATATATATTTTTTTTCTGTAGCTAAAACAGAGCGCTCAACACACGGTAAAAAAGCGGAGCTGCAGCAATGTGCAGTACAACAAATATATGGTGTTTTCTGAAAATTAAACCACATAAACCTATTCTGGTACAACCTCTAAATACAAGTATGAACTTGAAAATTAGCATAATATGAGCAATTTAAGTGAAATTCAAATGTGTGAAAAATGGAAAACCTAATAAAAAAAAGTCAATTTAACAGGTCAATAAAAACTTTTTTTCTTTTTATTTACTCTATTTTCTGAGCACAAATGTTCCAGGAAAGCACTTCTGTACTCAAACAGCTGCACACACTCAGAACTGGATGTTTGCCAAAGAGCAGCTTCACTGGAGCAGTTGAAGGCCACTCTTTGAAACCAACTCTAAAAAAGGTGTATTAATAAGGTAACCACTTCATTGCTGTATTTAAATAGTTTTCCTTTTCTTTGATACGATGAGTCCTTTATTTTGGCGCCTCCTAGCGGAACTGTAACCTTGTATACAAAGGGGGGGGGGGAGACTAGTTTGAGATGCACACTTGGAAGTAAGGAGGGAAAAACACTTGTCGCTCTGTAACTATATACAGCTCTAAATGATCAAGCACCGAGCTGGAACGGGAACAAGTTTGCTTGTTTTTGTTGTTCAATGTGACTTCTGGGTAACATTTATGTTTGTAAGAGCTAATTTAATGTTATTTATTTGTCCTGTAGCTCTTATGGTGTTTCACAAGGAAAAGGTGTACAGAAGGATAAAGTAGATTTGTTTTCAAACTATGGCTGACGGATGAACATAAAAAAGGCCTCTGGAAACATCGGTACGCTTCACCACTGTCTGGGTGGGGGGGTTTCTGCACTCTTAACATACCATTTGACCAGCAATCTGTATCTTCTCATCTCCGAGCTCTTGACTGCGAATCAGCGCTCTCTGAATGGTTAACTGAAGCTTTCGCCTCTGAAGCGAGTCAGATTCCCGGCGATACCGTTCATAAGCATCATCAAGCTCCTTCAGAACATCTGCCAAAGAAGAAATCCAGGAAAAAATAATTATAAAAAAAAAAAATTCTAGATTTTTAGAATACTGAAATCCAATATATTCTCAAGGATACACAAAATAGAAATGTAAACTTTCAGCTCATTACTTAATTACATAATAGATAATTTTATTCATCTGTTTGGTGAATAACGAAAGGGTTACGATTTAAGACTGTATTAGTTTTAGCTAGGTGTACCTATTAAACTGGCAAGTGTGTAGTTTTTGGGTTCAGATATGTCCGTTAACATAAACCGATTCAATCACTTCTACATCAAAGTTTTTGTGAGGATTGAAAAGGTTAGCCAAAATGCATCTGGAGACAAATCTCTGTTTAGTCTGCAGTCCACGAGCGTGAAAGAAGCATCCATAATGTTGATCAAGCTTGACGCATGGATAAGACGGGATGGGGAGTCTCACTACTTTGGTTGATGGTAATGAAAATTGGTGAGAGCAATGTGGTTGCTGTTAAGCTCAATCTAGTGAGAGAGGTTAAGACCTTATAGGTGTAGGCATACAGCTACAATGTAGAGTTTAATTATACATAACACCAATATAGGTATTTTTCTACCATGTAGAAGTTTGTTAAGTGTTCAGTTCATACACCTGGCAAATACCTGCTAATTTCTAATTTACTTGGTGTCTTCATATGTAAATGTGAGTGTACTCTCCACGTGTTGAATTGTATTCTCATCGGTAATGCACACAAAGAGTATATCACACACAAGTTTTCTGTGATACATATCCAATCACATAGTACTTACTTTCAGCAAAGGAAATATAACAAGACATGACAGCTACATTTATAGGTCTGTTTAAAATGTTTGACCTGTCCAACTAAAGTTCACTTTATTTGTGTAACCTCTTTAGTATGTAGTTTTGATTCACTTTGAAATACTTAAAGAGATTTGTGTCTTGCACATCAGGGGCCACACTGTGCAGCTTATTTACCTTGATACTTGGCATCAATTTCCTTCATAATGGACACACTTCTCTGCAAGTCAAAAGGTAGTGACTCCACCAGATCCAAATACTCCTCGACATAATTCACAACAACGTGGCTTGGGTCGCCATTAGTCGGGTTCAACATTGCAGGTCCCTCTCCACTACAGGGCACTTCGACACCTGTTAACAATAAATCATTATTAAAAATGCGTTGTTGCTGTAAAGCTGTTTAAATGCTGTGTTACTGGCAGCTGTTGATTTAACTACATCAGACTTCTCTGAGATAAGATGTATATTATGCATTTTGTGTTGTGTTCTTGTATATACCTAAAATCAGTCTGGAAATATAGACTAATGGTCAAAATATGAAAAAGGGAGGGGGCAACAGATCTGGAGTCAGCCATCCAGAAAATTGCTACGTGTACAATGAATCTGCCAACAGAGTGCTAATTAGTTTGGGGCCGAAGAAAAAAAAACAGTTCAAAAATAATATAAATAAATAAATAAGTGCAAGGCAACTTCAGGTGGCTGACATAACGTTAGCTAACGTTAAAGTGCACCTTGTCCTACAACAAAGCTAAACAGTAACACGAACTAACGTTAGGGTTAGAAAACGTTGGCTGAGTGGTAAGCCGACATATTAATGTGAAATCAACCACGAACCAGTTCACTGATGAACTTGAATATTTCCATCAACAGCAGTTGAGTTCCAGTGCCTAATTTTAGTGGTGATAATTAACCATTTATCGTAACGTTACCCTGAACAAACTTCCTCCTTATTGCAAGTTTGAGATGGGGTCTTTGGGCTTACTTTAACTCTAGCAAACGCACTCAACGAAATACAATTTCAACAGTGACGTTAACCAGCTTTATTCGCTGAATGACAACGATGCAAGTGTAAGCAAACAATAACGTTACACCAATGTGTCAAAGATTAACGTAACGTAACTAACGCTAACACTATGATAAACCACAACGTAAACAATCACAGAACACGTATATCTATAGGCTAACCAAGCACAACAAACCACGTAAGTTATAATCATTAGACAACATTATAAGCAGTCATTTTTACACATCAGGTGGTCTTATTTCTGTAATTTTTGCTTCAATGTATTTGTTAGCCAAATTAGCTTGTGTTAGCTTTTAACGCATTTCGTTACTAAATAAACAACTCACATTAGAATCACTGCAAAAACATTCAACAAAGCTTGACTCATCTAGTTGGTAGATAGGCGGATAGCAGATTAACTTACTTATGGGGATATTTGTAGCTAGTTTTTCTGCAGCAAACGTTTAACCCTCCGTGATGTTGCTCCTCTCGCTGTTGTTGCTAACGCGGTTGTGTGAGTAGACCACTGTAACAGCGTAGGTCCTAATACTAGCCTAGCTAGCTGTTAGCCAGCTAAAGTGCCTGACCAAATATGTCTATGTGCTAGTAACGATAACCACAGGTACGAGTGAATTAACTTGTCTTTTAGCATTAACGTCACTCTTATTTTGTATCATTAACGTTACAATTACCAATCCGTTATACACAAAAAACAGAATGTCCCTTGCTTTGGCAGTATTTCACTTGTGCAGTACATGGATGTATTAAGAGAACGGTGCTGCAACGGTAACAAAATGCGTCTATGGTATATTTCCATGATCCAAGTCAATATTGCCTCACTGTGGCAAACATTTACGTTACAATGAAGGCTTTTTAAGAACGTCAAAAAGTCACAGACACAACATTTTATTTATTATTTATTTCAAAATGCAATTAAGCTTCTGTTTTACAGTGGCCACATTACTCTTTCCATCTCCGTTCCTTTGGTAGGTTGTGAAAAATATAGCTACCTCAGCACGTTTGGTAAATGCATTCATAGATAATACTTGACATATGGAAGACACATTTGTTTGTTTATTTTCTTCTAGGGTTAATTTTATACTCTTGAAACAAGTCAGTGTGTATATTTCTTTTGCACCAGATTTTGAGAGTTGTCTTTGAAAGGATAGTCCACACCTCTCTAACATTAAATCAATTTTCAGCTTTATGAGAACATTTTCGACTGGCCCAGCCAAAGGCTACAAGAGTAGATGTGCTAAATTGAGTATGTATGTATAGATTTTAAAACAACAATTTCACTAATTTTCAGCTTTCAAATAGCTTTTTGAAGGCTGTGCCAATCTCCTGAATCATGTCTGATGTGGTGGTGGACCTGCCATGTCGCTGGTATGCTTGACTGTTGCACTGTCTTGTAAGAGAACAGGCACCAAATGCTGCAACCACTGATGGATTCAAACTGGAGGAGGAAAAAAATAATGGATTAGGAAACATAGAGACACACATTTACTTAACATGTATTTATAATAGAACGGAAAAATACCAGACTGTGGGTTTAACTCCTGATCAATTCCCAATTGCATGATCATGTGACAATAATACATGGGGGCTGCAAATAACATATTATTTTAATCAATTAGTCTGATTGTTTTATCTATAAAATGCTAGAACATAGTAAAAAAAGTTTCCCATAGCAGAGCCCAATTTTCAATGTATTGTTTTTCTGTCCAATAACCCAAAGATATTTAGCATACACACATAAGACTAAGAAAAGCAGCAAATCATCACAATAGAGAGCAGTTTTGCATTCTCACTCTATGTTTACCCTGTAATTAATCAAATTAAACTTACATAATGTTTTATCAATACATTCACAAAATGCAGTGTATGCAGTTCGTAAGTAATGTGTTTGAACATAAAAAACACTGGTATGGTCTTTTGAAAAGGTGCTATATACTACTATTAAAACTAAATGCACAAGCAGACAATCTTGTCTTCACCTTCTGCCCATTCCAGCTGCAGAGGCAGCATGGGCCCAGTGTGCCAAAACTCCCATGGAGCCAGATAGAAGATCTCCCTGTCCACCACATCTTCTCCCACTGCCCTCAATACTGCATGAGATCACTGAAAACAAGAAATCACAACATAAAATCACAGTCACAAAAGAAAAAGAGCTCTAAAGTTTGCTAAAGTGTAATTGTTTTCATACTATGTAAGGACTTGACACTAACCCTTGGTGCCGTCTGTAATGAGATCCTTTTCTCCTTTTAGCACCACAGTGAGGTTGCCCATGGCTACACTGAGCTGCTTGACGCTGCGTTGATGATCAGTGCTGTTCATAGGTTCATGGTGCTGAGACAGCAAACACACAGAAAAGACGTAAACACACATGCAATAACACACAGAAGATATCAATTGGTGACTGAATCAACTCTGCAGAAAGACCCACCAGTGCCTCATACAGTCGAGTGAACTCCATGAAGTTAGGTGTGAGGATGCCTTTATGGTACCCTTGAATAATAGATGGTTGCTGTGTAACTAGCCATAAGCCGTCCTGTTGAAAACAAACAAACAACACACACTAGATGATTGCGCACAGCTTTTGCAAATAAAATCCCATCTGTTCAACAGCTGGAACTTGAGACTTACTGCATCAATGACTATAGGGATATCTCTTGCTTTAGACTTTTCTATCACCTCCTAAAATAGAAAGAAAAAAGTGTTATCATAATGTGAATTATATTTTTATTTAAGTAATGTTGGTCCAACAAGCACACTGTATTGTTCTCTTAAAGCTATAGTGTGTAGTTTCTGTCGCTCCCATGAGGCATTCTAAGTAATGACAACAACACTGTCAGCGCATCCACATGACACAAGTGCACCAACTTCACCCCTCCTCCACACAGTTCCTAGTAGGGTTTATCCCGTTAAATCAAGGAGGGCACGGAGGATAAAAAAAAAAAAAAATGGACTCAACAGAAGAGATAATTATCTTGTCATTTCTATGTCCTCTTTATCTCCAAAGCTGAACGCTGCTGTTGTTCTTTTTCAGGAGTGATGTAAAACTCGAGCTGCTACGCACGAAAGATGCCCGACTACACCATTTTGTAAACATAGCCATACTGAGAAATACATAGAGTTCTTTGGAGCCAATAGGCTTCAATAGCTTTGAATCAACTAATTTTGCAATGGCTTGGATGGAACAGACGTTCATTACTATAAAATAGTCAAACACTGTTGCTTTAAGGCAGAGCTACACAAAATCTTTACATATTTTTACATTAATATACTGTACATAATATATACATATCTTTACACACACACAAAGTATATACACTACCGGTCAAAAGTTTGGGGTCACTCACAAATTTCCATTGGACTCCATTATAGACAGAATCCCAGTTGCCTTGTTTTTTTTAACCAGGGCAGCAGTTTCCAGATTACATTATGTGCTTACATAATTGCAAAAGGGTTGTTTAATGTTGTCTTAGTTAGTTTTTTAAAATAATATCAGATTAGTAAACACAATGTGCCTTTGGAACATTGGACGGATGGTTGCTGATAATGGGAAATGTAGATATTGCATTAAAGATCAGCTGGTATACTGTCTATAATGGAGTGAAATGGAAATTTGTAAGTGACCCCAAACTTTTGACCGGTAGTGTATATCTACCTGTTTCATTAGTCTAATCAAAGTTAGGCTACAATTCAGTGTCGCCTAAGCAGCAGAGCAAATGCTTCTTTCAGAGAAAGTTGGAATCACAAATATGAAACGCTTTCTCTCCTGTCTTTGACATTCTCACAAGTCTACAAGCCATGCTTTCTTGGAAATTAAATTTAAACTGTGACCATATATATTAGTCACAGGGAGCCACAAACATCAGGAGCTGTGTTTTGCAGTTAAAATCGATAAGTGTATTTTATCAAACAACTGTTAAAAATTATGAGTTTTGTTCCATTTTCTAAGAGAAGGAACAAGGGTGCAATAGTGAATATTTTCCACATGCCTTGGCTGCTTTCAGTAATACGTCTTCTCTCCCTAGACCTGGTCCCACCACAAGGCCGTGAAGTCTTGGGAGCCATTTTTCAATCTCTTCCACTGCATTAGGACTGTCCCTTGACACACACACACACACAAAAACACACACACAGACACACACACAATGTTAGATGTGTTTAAATGCACAAAATAGGAAAAGTCCTGGTTATGTTCTTATTTCCAAAAGCTATTTCCTTCTTATGCCTTGTGCGTCATCCTGGTTTTAATTAATAAAAAGTTTTATGAATTCATTTTTAACATGCAAACCGTGCACACACATGGGAAGGAAGATGCGTACATGCCTCTGTATCTGCATATTTTTCAAAATCTAGA
This sequence comes from Etheostoma cragini, assembly GCF_013103735.1. Taxonomy (NCBI): domain Eukaryota; kingdom Metazoa; phylum Chordata; class Actinopteri; order Perciformes; family Percidae; genus Etheostoma; species Etheostoma cragini. The sequence goes on from NC_048417.1 coordinate 12,051,941, forward strand.
AGAGCTTGTTTGAGTTACTGTTTGTGACATATGGTATTTACTACTATAATACAGTTTTGGCATGTTTCTATGAAGCATATATTCAATTTCCTGTTTAGCTAAAGTTAATGCAGTCTAATACAACAGTCATGTAATAAATCCAACGTTATCAAAGGATTAAATGTTTTGCGGTTTAGAGAAGTGTTGATTCAACCCCATGATCATTTTGTAGGACGTAGCTTGTGGTGCTGTAAAACTTAATTGCATTATGCAAACAGCTCTGTTATTTAGCCTACCGTCATTAATACTGGTGTGGACAAAATAAAAGAAACACCTGTCAGAAGATCCTATGAAAGAATCTCCTGTCAAAAGTATATTCAGACGATAATTGGTCCAGGTGGATCTGTACTTACAGAACTGGATGAACTATGAGCTCAGGGCTGTATGATTTGATTACAGTTGCAGCATCTTTTGTGCAGAACACATGAGACAAGTCAGCCCCCTAAATACAAGACAAAGGAACCATCACTGCACCAGAACTAAACCTTAACTTAAAAAAAAAGATATATTCAAACTGGGTAACATTAATGATACATCATCAGAATTACTGCCTACCACTTTCAATGCTGAGATGGCGGCAAAGTACGGAGCTCCGGTATAGCTTTAGAGGGTGGAGATGAAAAGAATTAGGGCAAATGTGCTATAGAATAAAAATTAGGCTATTGTTTGGTGAATGATGTTGATATTGAGGACAAGTTGTGTGACATACTCTTGGCATCCTCCGATGATCCCAATACGTCCATCTTGTCCCTTGTGCTTTTTGGATGTCAGTGGAGGGACTATGCTTTTTACTAGTGAGAGGATGTCATCATCCATGCCTCTGTGTGATGTAGACCCCAAACTGTAGTAGCGTTCAAACACTGAGGAAATAAACAAAGCGTCAGTTTTAAAGTCTGTAATACTTGTATCTAATCTACTTTTGTCCTTTACACAGACATAAGATGGCATCAGTTTGACAATAAAAACAACAAATACAGAGATAATGATGTACTGTGAATAAAGATAAACCACCTAACTGCACTGAGGAGTAAACCTCCCTCATATATATATATATAGATAGATAGAGGTCTACTCCTTGATGCAGCAGGCCCGCGTTCAACTCCGACAATAAAGGCCTAAAATGCCCAAAAATGTATCTTAAAAATAAATAAACAAACAAACCATCTAACTAAGGAACAACTTTGTACTGGAGCTCCATCACTGGGGCTTCGCATTACAGCTGATATGCCTTTAATTGTCACCTTGAGGCTGCACATGACACCGAAACTAATACCTAATGCCTGGGGATCTGTGTTCAATAGTTGACTTTGTTGAGTGCAACAGTCTGTCTGGGGTGAAGGGCGTCTGAGATGACTGGACTGGCCTTGTGTACATGATGGGGAGGCAGTGGAGAACACAGGCGCACGGGCAGGAGGAGCTGTTTTACAGGGAGTGGCTGCAGAGCCGGGTCTGGTGGAGGAGATGCTGGAGAACATCTGACCGAGCATCTGAAGCATGTGCAGCTCCCTGGCGTGTTCAGCTTCCCTACGGCGGTCTTCTGCCTGCAAGCGCTGCTCCTCCATCCGATAAAAGTTGTCCTCAGCCTGGGCGCTCTGCTCCAGGAACTGCTCCATTAGTTTCTCCATGGGGAAGTTAGCGCGCCGCTTTCTCTGCCGTTTAGGTGTTTTGGTTGATAGATTACTGGCCGACTGGCTGCTGTTATGCGGTCTTACTGAAGTGCCTGAAGTAGAGTGGGGTGAGACATTATATGATGTATCTTTGATCAAAATCTACTATCAAATAATCATGGTATTAGAAATTATCCATCAAACATAGGTCAGACTTACTGTTATTGCCCATTGTCACTTTAACTGGAATGGGGATGGGAACAGTTGGGTATTCCAACTTCACTTCAGTTTCTGCAGGATAAGGACACTCCCCTGTGCTCTCCGAGTATGCATCCTGAGCATCTTCTCCATCTTCCTCCAGGCCATCATGATCCACGGCCTCTTCTCCTCCCGCCCCGCTGTCTATAAACTCCTGGGGGTCAAGAGCGGGCCGGTTGCTCAAAATCATCTCCATGGTGTCATAAAACTTACAAATCTTGTGATACTGCCCGTTGTTCCGTAGATTACCTTCCTTTGCTAACAAGTACTGTCTCTTGAGGCTTTTGATCCGCACCCTGCACTGCTCCGGCGTCCTTTCAAACCCCATTACCCCCAGCCTCCGGGAAACGTCGCGGTACACGAAGCTGTTTCGGAAGTTTCCATCCAGCGCCGTCTGAATGTCCTGCTCGCCCCAGATGTTCAACAAGGTCCTCGTCTCTACGTCCGACCACAAGAAGCCCCGCGTTGTGTTCGCTTGCATAGCGGATCTAAACGGGCTTGCTTACGGAATAACCTGCACCACAAGGAGTTGAGTGGAGATGTTGACACTGCGGATTATGATGGACGCCTAGTCTGGATATTTGATGCGGGGCGCCGCTATCCCAGACAGCAACAACTGGCCATTTAGCAAGCTAGGTATCTTAGAAAGACTTGTGAGGGTTATAATGATAGTTTTCAACTTGCGAACCATTACAATATATTGTAGGTAACCTTACAAAATATATAAACTCTTTGTATGCTAGCTAAAGCCTATCATTTTACGTCGTTAGCTAAATGCGTAGCTTAGTACTTGAGATAAACTGACCGAGGATCGGTGTCCCAAGCCCTTTTCACAACCTTAACCTTCATTGGTGGAATTCAAAACTGACCTCTGATCAGTAGTCTGAGGGTAACTTCACCCTTCTCCGCCTGCTCCTCCGCCCATGTTTCTGCGGGGTCCTAGAGACCCTTGTGAAAACACCATAGACGGTATATTATTGACGGTCTGTGGAAAACACCCAACGTGGACTTGCATGTGTCGACCTATCGACCAATAAACGGCGTGTAGCTTAGCTAGCTAACATGACAGCTAACCTACTGGCCATTGCAATGACATAAAATGTCACAATGTTTGCTCTCCACTTTACCTTTCTCGTTCAAACAGACCAATGTGACGACAATCGACAGAGCAACTGTGAAAAAGCAAATGCGAGCATCTGAACCTCTTGCGCCATGTTTTTATCATCCTCCAGCCCCCTTGTTGTACACAGTTCTTCTTACCTAAACTGGAACTGCGTTTAAACGCTGTCAACTGAACACAAATGATCCTGATCATGAGGAGCCTTGACTTGACAGTAAACTGCCCCAGTATAGGAAGAAACAGTTTATGATGCATTTAAAGGTGCCTCGGAAAAGTCATCTTCCCAGAATCCTAGTAGGTTGAAATCTGTCAACAGAGCAGCAACTAACCTGTTCGTGTCGTGATTCACTTAGATCTTTAACCCGATTCTTTAAATTGACTCACGAATTGCGAGTCTCTAGTATCATAAACTCGGATCAGTTGAGTTCTACTACAATTCAATCTAAAATGATAACAGCTCCCTACACAAACCTCTTGCAACATTAGCTACTATTCCTAGCCATCTTAGCTGCAAAAAGCTTTATAACACCAGTTCCAGTTAAAATAATAATAAAGTATACAGTATACAAATAATAACAAGCACATAGACATTTCCTTTATATTGTTTTTAATTTATTTAATTTTTTTCTACTTTTATGTATCTCTGGGTTTGAAACTGTTTCCATGTCTCTATTTTATCCCCATATTACTTTGGTAAATGTGATATTTCCTCCTGGTGACCCAGATAACATAAGACTACATTTGAATGTAAGATATGCATTTCGTTAGCAAGATTTCTGTTTGACACTCATTCTAGAGAGTGTGAGTGTATGCACACTATTAATATATTCAAATAGGCTGGCAATCTGTTCATACCAGGTGTACATGTACAATGTCAGACCTGAACATTTGGGCCGTATGTTGCTGATGCAGATATATTTAAGCCTTATAGTAAATCATAAATATGCTTATTGCTTACATGCAATGAGATTTCCTGACCCCTAATTTCCCCCAACTGCGGAATGGCTGCGGATCCGCGCCAGACTGGTGACGGAGTCAATCGGTTTCAATTAAAGTCAATGTGTGTCTTTTTACTGACTGCAGAATGGCTGCGTTCCGACTCCATCCCAGATCCGGCGATCCTCTGCCCTCTGGAGAAGATACGCAGAGTTTATAGTTTTTATTTTTTCAGCACACGGCAAATTGTGGGGACAGGAAGACAAAACAAAATAATACAGGTGCAGGGTGGGGTGTTTGGAAGATGTCTCTCGCTTTCTCATGGGCAGGCCAAATTCTCTGGGCGGGCAAAGCAGAGAAAAGGGGGGTAACCCTGCTCCTTGTGATGTCATAAAGAGCAGATTTAAGCCCATCTGAGCTTTCATTTTCTCAAAGGCAGAGCAGGATACATAGGGCTTGGGCACCTCTCGCCATTTCTAGTCATAGAGTGTATACAGTCCATGTTTCTAGCCACTGACATGTTGGGGGAATGCATATTAATGTTATAATAAACTGAGCAGCAAAGGCTGGATGGTGTTAAAAGCACCAGAGAAGTCATAAACATGACTCTCACTGTGACAAAGGACGACCTCTGTAGGCAGGTAAAACTGGCCGCTGGAAAATCTGCACAACTCCAGTGTCTGCCAGCTCTTTCCGGATGGATTGTACAGTCAAACATGGGTTTTGACTTGCTTTTCTCCCAATCCTGCGAGCTGTTCCAAGATTGTGTGCGTGCAACGACCAAACCACACACAACCTTTATTATTCCAATAAAACGCCTAAAAGGAACATCTCGTCTGCATTCTAATTAATACCCCCTTGGTGGCCACAACCTTTTAAAGACCAGCCAAATATACAGCATCGTCCACCCCAATCCCAGGCTGGTAAGACAACTTTTTTGTTTGTTTTTTTATTAAAAAAAGAACAGTTACATAGCCAGTATGTATACATACAAAACCAGAGGTGCATGTACAGAGAGAAAACATTTTTTATACACACATATGTAGAAAAAAATATATATATATAAAACAAAAGTGTATTGCAAAAGTCAAATGTTTCAATGGTACAAGAAAAATGTATCAAACACAATTCCAGTATTAATTGCCTTCTTGTTCTTAATGCCTTTTATAATGTTGCTGTATTGGTGCATTTCCTGAAAGAAATGTTCAGAGCATGGTTTGGAGTCTGCCCATTTCTTCTTGTGAATGTGGAATTTTGCTGGTAAGCAAACTGCAAGGGGTCCAGCTGTGTGCCCACCAGATAGCTGTGCCAAGAAAAATCTCAATCATTCCCAATCTTGCTGAGACGGAGTGCGTAGGTATATGTAAGGAGATAACATAGACACAGGCTAATTATTGCTAACTAAAATGCAAATTAACATTAGTAATGTTTAGTAAAACCTAAACAGCTAATGTCAATCCAAACTGCGAGCTTACCCTGTACTACACGGCGATTCCTCTACTGTTCGACACTAAGTCGCGTGGTTATGACACAGTCGTTTGCCTAGTTTTACCAAAGGGGAAAGCCCTTAACTGTCTATGATTTTTACAAAAACGTCTGCTACGCAGCCATAACGTGAGGTACAAGGTAATGGATCCTTTTATACGTTGTCGTGTTTCTTTAGAAAAAAACAACGGACAAATAGAGTCTTTAAACGCTTCAGATGTAAAGTTATTCGCTGTCAAAGTGGCGCGAAAATGTATGGCAGTCAATGGACTGCTAACGGCGGGTGATGGCTTGGTAGCATCAAAATGGCGCCTAGGAGAGGCTGACCCCTTGCCTATTTCCTGTTTCCCTTCAGTTACTTTCTGAAGTTCAGATTCGGGCAACATAATGAGAATGAGCCGACGCTAGATAGTTGAATCCACTTTCGTTCATATAAGAGGAACGTATGAGGAATTTGCGACCAGTCTGACAGTTTTACGAGCTAAACCGAGTTTCTTTTATAAGATTAAGAGAGGATAAAGCGCCACTGTACCGGGACGCGATCCAGCGTCATGCCCGAGCTATCGAAGATGAAGAAGCCCGACGTCAAGGTTGTTCTCCTGGGAGACATGAACGTGGGGAAGACGTCGCTGCTCCACAGGTACATGGAGAGAAAGTTCAGAGACACCATCAGCACCGTTGGAGGGGCGTTTTTCCTCAAACAGTGGGGACCTTACAATATCTCAATATGGGACACTGCCGGTAATACCTCATTTTCTTTACTAGACAAGACGTTTTCGTCTTTTATTTTAAACTCTTATTAAGTCTCCTTCCTCCTGTTTATTTGTGTTTGTTTACCTGATAACGGGTATTCCCACCACTTGTGGCAGTCTCTGGTACGTGACCGTAAAACTGACCCTCTACAAATTATGTTATTCTCACATGTAAAATACAGATTAAGATCTGAAACAATTAACAACACCATGTTCTATAGGTTTGCATAATTGAAACACATCAGTTCAAAACTAGATAAAAATACAACACATAGGCTAACATTGAATAATCATTCGTTGAACAATTCATATAGTTAGTCCAAAGTTATTTTCTACAAGTATATTGAACCTTAATCTTAAAAGAAAGATATCAGTTCAATGTAATGGTACCAATATATAAAAAAGAAAATTTCATACAAAAATCATAAACAACTCAATGGATTGTTTTTAAAGGGACTGTTTAAAAATAAATAAATAAAGTGTTATGAAAGCAAGGTCTGTCGTCACTTAGTCAAAGTTCATTTTTTTGATCAGATTTATCAAGTAAACATCAAATCCAAAAAGGGAAGACGATTTATGCCCAATAAAGTCATAAAATGATGTCCAGGCACTTATGGTTGGTTACAAAAAGTGAGTAAAAGGCCTATAATAAATAGGGCAAGATATTAAAAATAGACCAGCACGTGTCGGCTTGAGCATTCCTCAGGGTGTAGTGCTCCATCTCATATCAGTTTAATTATAAATGCTATACTTTATTCAATTATAATGATGCATTCATTTCTTAAGCTTTCTGATAAGTTGATAACAAAGATGTCAGATTAAAAATAAATATAAATTATTTAATTGTAAAGTGATTGATTTATTAATGAAAGTAATTGTTTTTTCAGTTTTAGTTGGTTTTCATGTGCTAAAAAGCATTAGAAGCCCTTGTAAAGTAATGAGTTAACACCACATCTATCCCTTGATCTTTAAAATTTGTATTTTTAGTGCACTAACAGAAAATCACCCACCATGCAACTGCATGCTTCCTTAACAAGCACTTTAAGGCCCTGTATATTCTGCGATGAACTAAATACTGATTCATTAAAAGTGTATCGCTACACAAAATAAGTTACTTGACTCAGTGTTTCCTGCTTGCTGAACTCAGAAGTTATAAAATCACAGCGATCTTTGCCTTAGTCCGTATTACTCAACATTGGACTCATCTGACCCAATCAAAGCCATTGTCACTGACTTCTGCAAAAACGCTCACACATACAGAGACAAACCTCTATTCAGAGCTGCCTGGGATGGAGGCTTAAGGAATAACAACCACCGCTAATGCTTTGACAAAAGACAGGCAATTCCCAGTTGATTTTGACTACTTACACCTAACTTGAAAGCCTCTAAAACTACGCTGCAAAGATTCGTAATAAAACATTTATCAGTTAAATGAGTAGGTAAGCTTGTTTACATGTGCTGCAGCCTACATGTCAACAGATAAATGGCAAAGGACCTTATTCTATCAGATAAATCAAATGATTCTTGAAACGGTATTAACAGATTTGTTTTCAATAAGTTGCTGAAAAACCCAGTGAACGATATGAAGACAATATGAAATTCATGCTTTTCTAGAAGCCCTAGGGATCCAATAATTTGAGAAACTCTTTCACTTTAAATCCACTAATGTTGACTATGGCGGCAGTATTTTGTTGATTCTTCTAGCTACTGCTGATGAATAAGCTTATAACTGCACTACATTCCGTCATTGTGTGAAAATGAATCCCGGTAAACCCTCTTAGGCAAAAGTAGAGTCGGTGAGCCACAGAGATAAGAAAAGCCTGACCATGTCACCAGTCATTTCCTGTCTGTGTTTTCCAACTGCGTGACCCCTGACAGAAGGCTGTTGCATTTTTTTCTTCAGTCACTGTGGTAGAGAAATGCCAGATCAGCGCTGAGTCATTTTAGGGTTACTGCTGCAGACTGATCAGTGTCGGCCATAAAGCTTTGGAAGACTTGCAGTTATAAGGGTTCTACTTAAACCTTTCCAATGTTTGGCTCAGCATATTGTTAACAGGCTGTTTATTTTCTCGCTGATAATGCTTCTTTTTTTTAGTTTAGTTTCAAAACCCCATGAAGGCGTTAAGCTGCCTAACCTGTTCCTCTTAATAGTCACATGACGGGTGGGAAAGGAAGACGTGACTCCTCATGCTTTAACCTATTTTTTTCAAACTTGCATACAATAGTAATTTCCACAAGCACATGTTTTGTCACACAGCCAATAGTATGTTAAAAAAGAAATAAAGCAAACTTCTTACCTCAGATCTTCAGCAGATTGTGCATTGAATATACACTTGAGATAGCATTATCGCTGGAATGATTAATTGATTAATCCATTAGTCGACTGACAGAAAATGAATAAAAAACAAAAAATATTTTGATGATCAAATCATTACGTTTCCAGCTTCTCAAATATGAGCATTTGCAATAATTACGAACTCAACATATTTAGGGTTAGATAGTTAGTTGGATAAAACAAGGTATGTGAAGATCTTCATTGGGCTCTGGAAGATTTTAATGGTGATTTCCCCCCAATTTTCTGACACATATTAAAAAACAATTACTTATTTAAATACAAAATCAAAAAAAAACGTAGTTAGTTGTACCTGATGAACTGGTATTATCCAAGAGATGCCCCCAGTCGGCAAAGCCCCTTTCTTATTTCAACAACAAAGGTTGTTTCTGTTTTCAAACTGCTGACTGTCTTGCACAACTTCTGTGTTCTGCAGTGCTTTTCATGGCTGTTTCGAGTTGGGTTGGGTCAGACTTTTCTCTGTCTCCTCAGGTCGTGAACAGTTCCATGGTTTGGGTTCAATGTACTGTCGAGGTGCAGCCGCTGTCATCCTCACTTATGACGTCACCAACTGGCAGAGCCTAGCTGAACTGGAGGAGCGCTTCCTGTCCCTGACTGATACTGCTAACCATGACTGCATTTACATGGTAGTGGGCAACAAGGCTGATCTCGCAGACTCTAAAGCCCTGCTGTCCCAGGACTCGGATTTGGCGTCTGAGTGTGAGGAGAAGAGGACTGAACCACAAGTGTTGTCTGCTTGCCCCACACCGCCGGCTTCCCCTACATCCTTTTCTGGGATAACACTACACAAACAGGTAAACCTTCAGGATGCAGTGGCTTTTTATGGGAGAATACTGCGCTACAAGGGCCTTGAGGAAAAGAGCAGCCCGCCTGCAGAGAAGATGTGCTTTGAGACCAGTGCCAAGACGGGCTACAATGTGGACGCTCTATTTGAGGCATTGTTTGATCTGGTGCTGCCTTCCATCCTAAGGAAGAGAAACGAGAACCAGGAGTCTCCTACAGTGGACCTGGAGGAGTGCAGAGGGGCCAGCAACAAGCGGGCCAGATCTGCCTGCTGCTAGGGGCCATAGTTTGTTACCAGCAGAGACTTGTTTTTAACAAAGGAAAATCAAGCGGTTGATGTGTACTGAATACATACTGTGATGGTACTACTTAAATATTACATTACTACATTAATGACCTCCCAGTAACACAAACACACATTCTTGATTCTGTCCGGAAAAGCAGCTAGCAGTCGCAGTGTCCGCTGACGTTTGAAGGAAGTGAAATAAACGCATGTTGCGTTATAGCTCTATGCTTTAAAGCCTTTCAACCCAATGACTGAACCACACTTGTATCCCAAAGACGTGCCTGTGGGCAAATAACACACATAAGAAGTCAACCACTGCTTTTTGTTAAGGTTTTGGCCTGAGAACGTCACAAATTATCAGCACTAATCGTTATGTTGGAGGCACTGTTAACTACAGTTGTATTTTAAGGTTTCCACAAATCACATTTTCTTTTTCTTTTATGCTCTGTTACTAGCATTGATACAGATCTTTATACTTTTTGGCACTTTTGGATCTTTTTTTAATTGTGTTAATAAACCTGTCGAATTTTTAACTATGCTGTCATTGTACACATTTTTATTTTGCTGTCTGCCAGATAAGGTTAAGATTGCCAGAGTAAAATGACACAGTCAGAACTATAACAAACAACATTTAATCTTTACAATCCAATGAAATAATGGAAGGAAAATGACCAATATTACATTACAGTTAATTGTCAGTATATTCCTGGTCGACTCAAACAGTTTATTTCCAAACAAGTGGATCTAGGAGAAATAGAACATTTGACCTATTTTCTAAATTGGGTAATACACTCTAATCTATCCCAAGTGACCACATTTGCTGCAGTCAGACCTTTGTTTTGAGCTGTTTACGTTATGTCATGTTGGCAACTCGGGATAGTTCAACAATTAGTAGATTTGTAAAGGAAAATAAGTGTGACATGAGTAGTATTAGAAAAGGTACATGTATAAACTCTAAGGGAGGGGGGTCAAGTTCATTCAGCTGGTATAAATACAAAGAATCAGTGCATTGTGTGAACATATGGTGTATGAAAAATAAGAGTTAAAGATGATTTTTTTTTTTGCAATAGTTGAGTAATGCATAGAATGGACTAACAGTTTGAAAGCTCAGAATATAAAAGGTTTTGTAAGAGCAATGGAATAAAAGCAGGATAATACTGTCAATAGTATCAACCACACTTGTTCAAGACACATTCTTCATATGGCTGAGAAGCAGTGTTAGTGGCTTTATGGTGGGCTGTGTACCCTAAACAATAAAAACATCTAGATAAACTGAAGCAGTGCATACACATGGGAGTCTTTGGTTTAGCTGTAGTGTACGGTCTCTGATTGTTAACGATGTGTGATCGTAGCTGAGGTAATAAGTTAAAGAGTAAGCACCAATCCACATTTTACCCACAAATACTTGTATTCCCATAATGCTGTTGACTTCATTATGGGGCTTCTTCTGTTTCTTTCTACAGCGGGGCATTGCACTCAAAGCTCAAGGCATCACTCAGTCATTGCATAACTGAGCTCTGTGGTTCTGGGAGAATGTTTCCCATTTGGTTTAGTAAATGGATAGAGAGACGCCACTAGACCACTTTTGCTGAAACAACTTCTTTGTGTCGGCGTTACTTTAGAGTCTCTCACAAGTTCTTCATGCAGACTTGGCAGCGGCTGATGCGTGACAGGAGCTGGCCTGCTTTGAGCGTCTCTGATGCCGGCTCAGTGTGGAACGGCTGATCTACGGAGGTTAGCCAGAAGCTTTGCTTGTTAGCAAAGTAGTGGCATGTGCCTTTGGCCCCGTTACACTCAATAAATGGTGTTGTGCGGAAGTCCTCCAGGCAGGAGCCAGGTGACGACAAGGACTGACCCCCGCCTTCATTTCCTGCTGCTGTGTGCTGTAGAGACAAAGGTGAGAGGGGAAATGAGGCAGGTGTTAAGTCAAATGTACACTAAAGGGTTTGGTAATAAGTAACATTTTAAAGGAAAAGTCTATTGATATTGTGTGTTTTTCTTGTTAACAAATCCCATGAAAAGACCAAAACCAACACATGATTCATCAACAAACAAGTATTATCTCTGTAGCCACTAAACCCACAGAGGGAAATAGTTCCCAACAAATACACAATTTACTCCTGTTGGAGAAACGTTTGCTAAAAACAACATAGCGACCAGCTGTTTTAATAAATTACCTTTTTCAAAATAATAATATATATTTATGACTCATTTTGAAAGATTTTCATCCTCCGTAGAAATGAATAGGCTGGATATTAATGCCACAGACAGGGTAGGAAAATCAGAAAGTATTAGGAGACGGGCAAATGCATTGTTGGTTTGAAAATGTTTTGGATTTGTTGACAATGATAAAAATATAGAATATTGGCAGCCTTGCCTGACAAACTACTGTACACTGATTGTAATCAGGTCTGATTTTACACAGAATATGTTGGATTGCTTTGTTGTGCAAAGACAGATGTTTGCTATGGCACATAATGTAGACCAAATTACTGACAAATAACAGGAAACAAAATCACACACAACAATAGAGGGTAGATGAAAAGTGGTGATGTCTTTGTAACAAGAGGCAATGTTATGAGAAAAGTGCCTAAGTGGGTCTTCAACAATTTAGTATTGTACTTTCATAAAGTTTAGGGACGAGGAAAAGAAAGATGGAAAAGAAACGGTCTAAAAGCAGCAGAGATATTGTGACTTTTAGTCACTAGCATGGGTCAAGTTTGAAAACCCTGCATTCCCACAGCTCCCACAGCACAGCAAGACAGGGGCCGTTTCATGAGACCTTCCCTGTCTGGTAAACGCTCACGTCTCTCAGTGTCCACATTCCCAGTTTGTATCGTAGGCTTTTTCTTATAAATCTATAGTTTCCAATTTGAGATTCTTTTAAATTTCCCAAAGCTCCTCCAGAGCCAGAGAATATATTAAAAAACTATTTTCACAAGCTGAGTAGTAGTACCCATGATTAGTAAACAATGGTTGATAAATCTTATTGACCATTGTCTTTTGGTTTGGTAGTTTGCAAATAGCCATTTATACACTTGAGTTGAAAAAGAAGGTCGCGATTCAATAATGGACATTTTTGAGATCTAAACCCAAAGTCCAATAGGCATGTTCCAAAAAGTGATAAGATGTGCTACCTTTTCTTCACTTTTTGGAACAAGTCATTTATACACGTTCGTAGGAAGGCCAGAACTCACCATGAGGAAGGAGTAGCCAATCCACAGGCTGCGCCAGCCCACAGGACACTGTGGGATGGTGATGTCCTGGCTGTGAATGGCGATGGCAACTGATGGAGCTTCGCATACTGAGCAGCGGCTGATATACGGTTTGATCTCTCCCTCTTCTACAGGCATCATGGGAAGAGGAGCAGTCGTCGACAGCCAGTAGGACTTATCATTTCTGCTGGCATAGTAACAAATGTCTCCAGGATTGCAGTACAGGAAGGGCATGCTGTTGAACCGTGGGAGGCACGAGCCAGCCAAACCTGAAAAGGACAAACAAACAAATATACGTTGCAAAACGGCGCACATTTTCACACACAAAACTCAATTGAAAATGATTTTACACAATTGTTAAATTGCATAAAATATGGGTGACACAATTACTAAATACATTAAAAGTAGGAGAAAAAGAAAAAGACAATTTTTTTAATTATAGTCTAAGATCTATATGTAGTCATCTTTTAATTTGTCATAGGAAGGTAATGTTATTTTTTAAAGTTAAAAAGTTCCAAAATTAGATAAAGTATTTTATCTTCTGGAAAAGTATCCATGTGTGGTGTGACAAAGTAGTATTGGAGTTTTTATCCAAAAGTCTCATGGTTTCCCAGTCTTTATCAGTGGTGGAATGCAACTAAGTACATTTACTCAAGTACTGTAACATATTGTATCAACTTTTGTAAAAATAGCACTGAGATAAGACTGGAGATGAACTTTTGCCCAATTTCCGTTTTAGCATTTCTCACATTTGGTAAGCAAACTGTCTACACATTCTTTTTCCCCATCAGTGTTCTGCCTCTTATGCATAGTTAATTAATTTAGAGACAAAATCTGGTTACATTAATTTCAAAATGAGGACAATGGCTGGTCTAAATGGTCCCAAATCTGAATGTGCCATCAGTGAAATCTGATGAGCCTAACTGCACTGTGGAATGTCTTTTGGTTCATTGGATCCCAGTGTCTGATCTGACAAGACTGTACTCTAACAAACTCACACTGGCATATGGCTAGACAATGCACTGATGACCATTCTAGTGAAAATCCCCATAAAATAAATCATTTGTGTACTCTACAGAGCTTCACCGAGAACAACAACATTCTGTAAAACAATTTTATACTTCACACTGACTTACCAAGATCCTGGTTGTGGGCCTTCTCCTGGCCCTCGAAGTACAGCAGACTGTAACCGTCCCACAGTTTCGACATGCCCACAGGACACATGGGCGTCTGCTCTGATTGACTGTGTTTCACCAGCAAGTAACCCACGCTGACACTGCGGCCCGGCATCCCAGGTAAACCGCGGGTACCAGGGTTTCCACGGTGACCTATTGAGGAATGGACTAATTATTGATTACATAAGGAATTCAAACATACCCATACTGTACACACTTGATCAATGTGTATGATCACTGTATAAGACCGCTGGAATATGCATCATGCAACCGAGTCATACATCACTGTAGACTTTATCTGTAAATAGGAGGCCTCCATGCATGTGGCCTTATGCTTCCATTGACTTCCCTCAAACCCTGTACACCATCTCTGCTAAGACAATTACATAGTAATTATTAGTGCTTATTTATTTACTAAACCAGCGTTCACAAAAAATAACAAGGAAAAGCCTCTTTGTAGCTGGGTACCTGCTCAAGTCTCCACCTTCTTTAAATCCTTTAATCAAGGTTTATTATCCTAACCTGCCCCACTGTGTGAAACGCACCTTCCATGCCTTGCAGACCGGGGTGGCCCATTTTTCCAAGCTCTCCACGAAATCCAGGCGTTCCTGATCTACCACCAATCCCAGGCATGCCCTTCTGCCCAATTGGCCCCATGAACCCTGTACAGAAAAAATGTATGTTGCTGTGACTTAGTGATGCTCAACAATGACTTTTTTTTTTTTTTTGCATTTTCACCCTTTTTTGACAGAAGAATGGGGGAAAGAGAGAAAGAGAGAGTGAGAGAGTGAGAGAGAAAGGCGTATGACATGCAACAAAAGCCCCAAGTCCGGAATTAAACCAGGGATATAGCATTCACTGCAACCACTTAGCTAATAACAACACATGTTTTAGTAGAATAACTAACCTGTATCCCCAGGGGGGCCCTGTGGCCCTGTTTCCCCTCTGACCCCCTTTGGTCCTTGGATACCATATGGACCTGGAGGGCCTCTCTCTCCTGGAATTCTGATGGGAATTGGAAGAGGACCCTGGTCTCCAGGGATTCCCTGAACACCTGAATCACAGAAGGATAATGTAATGACCGAGACAGAAATAAAAAAACATAAAAGCACATATCTGGTAACTAGTGAGCAGTCTGTATATTGTGTGAAAGTGGAACATTTACCTGTTGGTCCAGTGTTTCCTTTTGGACCAGATGGCCCTCTTTCTCCCTTCACACCAGAAACACCAGGAACTCCCATCACTCCTTGCTCTCCTTTCACTCCTGTAAACAACAAAAAAAAAGCGTCTCAAGAAGTTTACACAGACCGTAGCTTGTGATCATATTATCAAGCAGCAGACACGTGCATTAATACTATTTTTCAGACCTAAACATAATTATCATTTGAATGCCAGCAAAGCATGTATTACTTTACACTGGCAGAAATCAGTAGAAGTGAAAATGAAAATTATTAACTCACATTATAATACAATTATCTTTTTCTGGCATTATAACAGAGAAACAGCAACATACTGTACATGTGTGTCATCTTTGGTTCTTTAATGCACATCTTTTTAACTTATGGCTTTCTTTGCAATTACTTGTGGCATTTTAAGCATTGATTCCAACATGTTTAGGTTAATTGACTCATGAATTGTAAACCTGTTAAGGTATACTTTGTTTTGAGCTCATCAAATGTGAGATGTTTTGTGTATTTGTCTTATTGACAGGATGGTTCTGTTAGTATACTGTATTGAATGTTGTTCTGCACAATGAGGCAAGATCCAATAAAGGTAAGTCAACTGAACTGCCAGTAACTAGTGCAGTTACCATTTTTAAATAGCAGCAGCAATAAGTGATACATTTTGCCAAAGTATCATAGGAAAATTTGACAAATAATAGAGACGTTATTACAATGTATTTTTTTTATTGTTTTTTTGCTTCAACAATACATCATCAAAATCATGCCATGACCTTCCACTTCCGGGATGGCTCCTTTGCCGTTGTAAATTTTGTATGTTTCTAAACTACCGGATTTTTTTAACTCCGGTGGATTTATGATTACTATGGTTACCTGCTCCTCAGATCTCCGCAGGGTAAATCCAGACAGCTAGTTAGACTATCTGTCCAATCAGAGTTTTCTTTTGCAAGACTAAAACAAATTTTGAACGTACATATTTTCTACCAAAACAAGTTCCTTCCCAAGGCTAATTTGCTAAGGCACTGTTGCTCCGTGCGCTGCTTAGAACCGCCCGAGACAATTGTGATTGGTTTAAAGAAATAACAATAAACCAGAGCACCCTTTTCTCCTAGCCCGGAATTCCGTGTGGACTAGCCAGACACTCCTCCTCCGCAGCGCTGCGGTGGAGGTCTGGTAAAACGAGACTATCTAAGACATGACACAACAGGGGAAATTTAATCTATCTGCTACTGAAAACATTTTTACATTTGAACACAAGCTACTGTTAAATGCTTATCCTAGAAAAGATCCAACACTTGCACATGCTTACCTTTCTTCCCAGAGACACCATTTGGCCCCCTGTATCCAAATGAACCTTGATCTCCTTTATACCCTTTCCTTCCAGGGAGTCCAGGAAACCCATGTACTCCTGGTACACCTTTTTCTCCAGGGGGAGCATCCACACCAGGAAATCCTTTGGCTCCAGGGGAACCTGAGAAACAAATCATTTAGCTAGGGTTAATAAAAATATAGTTATTATATACGGTCAAACCAAACCCAGTCTGAAGTGACACTTCTGTCAGTTCTTTATTTACATTAACAATTCATTTGAAACATCAATACAAACCTAGTAAATGATGCAGAAATATTGGATCTAAATATTCAAATGAATAATTAGTCTTCTTTCTTAAAGCTGAAACTGGTATTTTCCTCTATTACTTCTACAGCCACTGTCAGTTATGTTGATATACGGTTCTTACTACAGCTACTGTTGTCATTTTCAAAACTACTACTATCAACTGTTACTGCTGCTTTTCCCCACCCAGATGTTCCCTGCAGGCCAGGAATTCAAGTGCCAACTTTTCAGCTACAAGCCTGCTTCTCTAACCTCCAGGCCACCTTTTTTTAGACTCACATTAAAAACATTTTTTTATGTTTTAAAATGATTATTTGATGAATGTGTATTCTTGGTTTTAATCACTAACTTGCTGAACTGAATGAAATTGAATTGCTGTTGAGCCACCAATTCATACTAAATAGTTAGGAGATCAAATCTGTATCCAAAATCACTCCTTATTTAGTATCTAGTGATGTACATTTACTGTATGCTATTTCAATGGACCATCCAATTTTTGAATATGAAAAGGTATCCACTATATAAACTCAACAATAGAACAAAAAGAGTTTCTATGGCAAATGCCCGAAATCTCAATCTATGTGGCTCTGTTTCTTTGAATAATACTTTGCTTTGATGGCACTATATCTTCTCACCTTGATACCCTTTAGGTCCTTTATAACCAGGGTCCCCCCTGTGTCCTGGTCTGTCTAGGGTCCCGTTTTGTCCTACGGGGCCGCGTAATCCTGGTGGTCCAGGTTGACCATGGTCACCTGAACAAGTAAAACATGGGAGTGTCTTAATATGGTTAAAGTCAATTAGAACAGACATTATGTGTTTATCAGATGACTCCTATTAATGCAGAAGAGTAATAGCTGACCTAGAGGTCCCTGGAAGCCTTTTAAACCCGCTGTGCCTGGAGCACCTGGTTGGCTGTTGGGCTCACCAACCTCTCCCTTCTCTCCTTTGATTCCTGATTCCCCAGCTGGTCCAGTGGTATCCAGACCTGATAAAAATACAAATGTAACATAAGAGAAAAACCCTGGACGTAGTGAAAAATTTAGAAATATACTTTGATTTACTTTATAATTTCTTTAATTTCTTTATTTCTGACGAGTTTTAACATTCAAAAACCCATGCTACTACACAATGACTGTATGAATGTGGTTTAATCAGTTTTGATTGACAATGATGAGTATGTAAAGTCACCTTTTTCTAACAAAGCCCTAACCTCGACGAGAGCCCAGAGAAAATAACAAATACAAAAATTAAAAAACAGTTATTTTAATTGTATTGAGAAACGAAGATTGCTAACAAGTAATAGTCAATACTGGTAATAGCGCCATCTAAGTTACACTTGTCTTATTCGATTTTAGCTATTCTCTTGTTTTAATTCTTTATAAATGCTATTTAAAGCACTTCAAATTGCCTTGTTGCTTAAATGGGCTATATAAATATAGCTGACTTGGCTTGCCTAAATTATCAATATGAAAGCAGTTAGTATTATCTGACTCATTTTTAACTGGCAACATTTGTGGTATATTCTAGCCATGAAAAGTGCACAGAGAGAATGTTTTTATGAATTTTGGTTGAATACCTGGTGTTCCAGGGACACCCTTTTGTCCTTTCAGTCCATGCAAGCCATAAAGACCCTTCAGCCCGGGGAACCCTGCACACATTTGCATAGATCAGATGGAACAACATTGGGGACAAGTACGTACTGTATGTAACAAGTATGTAGCATATAATGAAAGAAAGAGAGGACGCTGGTCTGGTCGTGTTACCTTTGTTTCCAGGGAAGCCAGGAAAACCCGGATGTCCATCTTGTCCAGGTATTCCAGGAAAGCCTTTCTGACCTTGGTTACCAGGAGTTCCCTTCTGCCCATCAGACCCTGCAGAAAACAAACATAACGTTGTGATGTAATTCTGTTACAATGTTCAGTATTTTACATTTAATAAAGAAGAGAATAGGAGTCTTACCTGGGTACCCTGATATTCCTGGATCGCCTGACTCTCCCTTTCTTCCATCAATTCCACCAAAACCAGGTGTTCCCCTGTCCCCTGGTTGCCCAATCAATCCTTTCTGGCCTGTAAAGGAGAAATCAAACATTTCATATCAGCCACAAAAGAGTCTTGAATTATCAAGTGGTGCCGATCAACACCAGAGTAGAAGTAACAAAAGCTGTATGAACTATAGAGCTGTAACAATTCCAAAAACACAGGTACACAGCCCAAGAAGTAAACAACGTCTTTTTATTATCGTAAAACATTTTTTCTAATGGTATCCCTCGTCATTTTTGTTGCAATGAACGTGTATATGGTCAATCAGAAAAAACTATGAATTAAAATAGTAAAAAAGATAAAGTTTGTCTAATAATCATTTATATCATTAGGGGCCCAAGCCTTTGAGGGCTGAGAACCGCGGTTCACAGATCCAGCAGAGCTGTGGAACCCTATTACTTTGCTATTACTACCTATTACTATGCCTATTACTATCGGGTGCCATTTTCAGGACTGATCCATATCCCTGCAAGGATCTTGG
>NC_048417.1:12071366-12171765 GCF_013103735.1 Etheostoma cragini
ACCTACTCTATCTGTAAAGTGTCTTGAGATAACGCTTGTTATGAATTGATACTCTAAATCAAATTGAATTGACATTGATTTGAATATCTTCGCCAAATTAATAGGTATTAGAGAAAAACTTGGTATCATTGTTCGACATCCCACTTTGAGGCTCTGTACCAATTTTAGTGAAGAGTAGTCAGGGAGCGCTATAATGAATGGAGATGCGTTTTGGCAAATAAGTCAATGCATTTAAAAGGGAAATTTGCAATGGCAATTTCCCTGCCGCAGTAAATGCTATCATCACAAAACTTGAGATTTTTGTTATTATTACTGCCGTGCTTTGGTATCTCCATTTGTGAGCTCCACTTTTGTGGACTCTTCTTTCGTGAGCTCCGCGTATCCTCAGGGCGCGGATCTCGTCATAACTACTTCCAGTTCTAGTTACAATTTGGCATATCTAAACAAAATCACCAATTCCCAGTCGAATAATTTCAGACTTTAGCTAATGTAAGCAATCAAGTTAAACAAAGAAACCATGATTATGGAAAAAAAATGACAATGAGACAATTGTGTAAAAATTGTTACAAGCCTAATGAGCTACAGTTTGTACCTGGCTCTCCAGAAAGACCATGCTCTCCTTTCAATCCTGTGGTTCCTGGGAGGTCTATGCGCGCACCTGTCTCACCTGTAATCAAAATGTACAAGCACTTATTTTGCACAAATAATTTTATCACAGTCAATTTATAAGTAACTTCTAGATCTCCATCTGTCTGGAGTTTCAATTTGTGGTTGTACCTTTGACTCCCTTCCTTCCTTTGTCTCCTGTTGCGCCGTAGGCACCAGGACTTCCTTTAATTCCCTGAAATATAATGAGCAATTTATATTAGAATATTTTATGTTTGCTTGTGATGTGGGAATGAAAGAAATGTATTAAACATGTATTCGTAGCACAAAACAATTAACATTTGACAAACAAGTGACATAGTGACAGAGTGCAACAATTGCAATTAGTACTTTGTTAAAGCGCTCATATTAAGTTATTTTGAGGTTGTACCAGAATAGGTTCACACGGTTTCATTTTCAAAAAAACACCATCTTTTTGTTGTACTGCACATTGCCGCATATCCTGTTTACACCCTGTGTGTTTGGGTCCTTGTTTTAGGGGAAGAGTGAGATATCTCACTTCTTTACTATCTTTGTTGGGAGTCACACATGCACAGTAGCTAGGTAATGATAACATCAGCAAACTACTGTTTTTCCACTTTTTGTCAGTACAAGGCAGGATTAGCTGGAAGACTTCTTCTTAATTAGGGCACACTTGTGAAATACCTGCAGAACAGAGACATGTAAGTAGTTCTTATGTTATGGTGAACTAGTGTGTGTTATAGCAGTGTTTTGCCATTGAGAACGAGCTAGCATGCTAGCACTAGCATGCTACTATTAGCCACCTTGTCTCGGCTAGTTACTAGAAAGCCGTGGTAATTTTGAACAGCTCACCCAGAGACTGAATGTAAAGGACATTCAGAAACCTGTATCTCAGTCAAAACAGCATGGTTGTTTTTTCCCCCCAAGTTTGTATGTGTGTGGAAGCACTAAAGACAAAACATAACACCCCATGGGCACTTTAAGGGATACTTTAATCAATTTAGTAGTGCCTTATTCATAAAGCCGGAGGACACGCAAGAGACAGATTAAAAAAAAGAAATGTAAAATGAAAGAGTTCCAATTGATTTATCATATACACTAGGCCTACAAGCTTGTGAGGGGACCAGCTCGTTTTGGATAAAATGGCTTGGATATTCTAATTCCTTGGATTGTTGGCGTTGTAGGAAAAAAAAATGTTTGCCGATCTTTCACCACTGTGAATAAAGACACAAGGAAAAATGGATGGATGCACACTCACCTTTAGACACTTGCTGTGCAGAATCTTTCTGTTTTTCTTTAATTAATTACAGTATTATAACCGCTATAAGTCATCTTACGCTTTTTGTGTGCTTATTGGAATCATGAGACTTTGAGCTTTCAAATGCTGTGCTTCATGAGCGCAATTTCTAAGTGGAGAAAACGTTTTCTCTTAATTGGAGAAAACGGTCCCGTCTTTGGTACAATATATTCCCCCCCTGCCCTTGGCTCACCCTTTTGCCTGGCATTCCATCGAAACCCGTAATTCCTCGATTTCCAGTAAGGCCAGGCATTCCTTTCATCCCCGGCAGCCCCTCTGGTCCTGGATCTCCATGGTAGCCTTTCTTATTGCCGGGGTTACCAGGAAGACCATGGGTTCCATCATCGCCTGGCACACCGGGCAAACCCTTAACACCTGTGGAACAGAGCAGGATGTGAGGTAGTGAAGCGAGAGAGGACAACGGAGGAGAGAAGGAAAAAGTGACAGATATCAGACTTTTCTGCCGCTGCACACCTCTCGGCCCAGTGAAACCTTGATTTCCAAAATGCCCCTTGTCTCCCTTGGCTCCCTTCATGTCAACAATCATCTGGGCAGGGATGTGAGGCTTGGCCCCGGGTGCCCCTCTCAAACCACGATCACCTGGCAGACAGAGATGCTAAGTAAATCATTTATGTGTTGGTCCCAACAGAACACAACCGACTTAAGTCCCAGTGGGATCCCAAACATTTTATAACATAACCGACTCACCTTTCTCTCCACTTTGACCCTTCACTCCTTTTAAGCCAACTTGGCCTGGCAGTCCAGGTTCCCCATTAAACCCGCTGAAGCCCTTCACTCCTATTTTGCCCCTGGTACCCTCAAACCCTGACATGCCTGAAGACCCTTTGAATCCTGAGAAAGAGAGGGATCATCAGACATCAAAGAAGACAAACTTTTCTGACCAAAACAGCTTAAATCATGGACAAATAGATTTGATATTTCCTTTCAGTCTATATTCTTTAAGGAACAGATGACATCTGAGGAACAAACCCTTCATTCCTGGAAGTCCTGGGTGTCCATCTGCACCAAGCTTTCCCATTTCACCTGATGGGCCATGCTCTCCAAAGGCACCATCATTACCGTGGGTTCCTGGGTTGCCTTTTAATCCAACTGGACCTGGAGGTCCCAGGTCTCCTTCAGTTCCCCTCTCTCCGGGTAAACCTGGTAAGCAGGATGACGTGAAAATGACGTCAGACATGAACAAAAATATTTCTGAGAGAGAGTGTGTCAGTGTGTTTGTTGGTCAAACCTGGCTGTCCGATATCACCACGTGGCCCAGGTGGACCTGCTCGCCCGGGATCACCAGGGTAGCCGTACTTGCCCGCTGGCCCAGACCTCCCTTCCTCCCCCTGCAGGCCCATAGGGCCCCTCTCCCCCCTGGAGCCAATCATACCAGGCATGCCGTCCATTCCTGGAGGTAACAGATGAAAAAGAACATTAGACAATAGCGTATTCTTTCAAGAGATGCCACCAATATTGAAAGTAATGCAATGAAGCAAAGCAAGATGAAGTGAGAGAAAGGTGAATTCAGTGACAACGACATGGCAAACCTGGATAGCCTTGCTCTCCTGGATCACCGGTCACGCCTTTATTCCCTTGAAGCCCAGGCAGCCCTGTATCTCCGGGAGGCCCTGGTGATGCTCCAAAGATCTCTCCGTGAGCACCCTTCTCACCTTGTGCCCCATAACGACCGTGCGCACCAGGAAGTCCAGGCGCTCCTACTGAACCTTTTCTGCCAGGAAACCCCAAGTCTCCACGGGGTCCGGTAAAACCTGGATTGGAAGAGCCATAAATGTTTATAAAATACAATGATCTGGATTAAAGACAAATCAAAGTTCAGATGGGACTACTGCCCAGTAGTGTTTTCTTCCCACTCCTTACCTGGTGGTCCAGGACGGCCACCTATGCCTTGATCTCCTGTTTCTCCTTTCTCTCCATGTGCTCCATGTGGGCCATGTGGTCCTTTTTGACCCGGCTCACCTGTTGGTTCACAAAAATATAAACAGGGCATTAGTAATCAATCAAAGCAGGTACTGTGTGGGGAACATTCACCACAAATGTCTCGTTTTGTTAATTAATACTATTTATTCAACCGTACTATTGTCCGTACGGGGACTTAAACCAGCGATCCCACGGTTCCCAATTTAACTCCCAACGGACCGAGCTACTGCCACCCTTCTTACCTAGGGGACCTGGTAATCCACTGGGTCCTGGAGGTCCAGGCAGCCCCGGAGGTCCTGGAAAAGCATCACATGGACCTGAGAGAAAAGAATAAACAGCCTTTAGAGAAAAATCATGGTTTCATGTAAAAACTGTTGATGTGAAAATGACTATTTGGGTGCAATTACTTTTTGTCTGCTGCCCAGCGTGGATTTTTTTTCATAACATGGCATTATAATTATATTAACTGGTATCTCCGTACACTTAATCTGTAAACCATTTGAACGTCATCATGCACACAAGTCCAATATTGCAGAGGCAAAAGCACAACAGAGTTGTTACAAAGGGAGCAATAAGGTGAAAATGTTATTATACCAGCTACCTGTTACATCCATCTGTCCTCCATCTCCTGTTGGACTACAGCCGCCTTTCAATTGCAAAGAATTATAGAGAGAGAGAAAAAGAGAGGCAATCGGAACAAGAGTTATTTAAAAGCACAAGCAGTATCTCAAACACGCTCGCTGCAGCTGGTTTGAGGGATGCACTCCCTGAATAAAGTAGACAACAGGAGGCAAAGAAAGAAAAGTAAATCAAATAGCAAAATATACTTGTCATGCTTCCTCCATTTTTAAAGTGCCCATATTATGAAAAAATAAATTGGGGTGTTATTTTGTGTCTCTGGTGCTTCCACACGCATTTAAACTTGGGTGAGATACAGGTTTCTGAATGTATCCTGCCTTCAGTCTCTGGGTGAGCTGTTTAAAATCGGCAGTCCCGTCTACGTCATTGGCCAAAACATTTGGTGTGTGCTAACCACTTTAGCTAATACCACATTAGCTAGCTGTTTCTCCAACTTTGGTCTGTACAAGGCAGGATTAGCCGGGAGACTTCTTATAAATGAGGGCGCACTTCCAAACTTTGCATTGAAAGGGGGACATGTACTGTCAGTAGTTCTATACAATGTCTTCTGTAGATTAGGGTTAACTTGTGTTACATTTCATTAAAGTGAGGACCTAAACATAGAGGAGAGTCAGGCAGGAGAGTATATTCAGGATTTATTCCACAAAACAGGGCACACAAAAGGGAAACCAAAAATGCAGAAAACAAAGTCCAAAATCCCAAACTATAAAATGCAAAAAGTCCAAAGTGAAAAAACTCACGGGGAACAGAGACCTCAGGGTAGAATAAAAATGCAAAGCCAAACTACTGTAACGAGATAACTGCAACCACGCACAGACAGATAAAACAATCTCACAACAGATGAGGGGAGCACAGACATTAAACACACTGGGTAATGAGACAAGGAGAGGCAGGTGACAAGAGGGCTGAGAAACAGGTGGAAGACATCAGGTAATCCCAGGAGCGGGAAAACACAGGAAGTAAAACTATAGATTAGACAGCACAGAAAACCAGACAATCAAAATAAAACAGGAAACAGAACATACAGACACTCAAGGGAAACTCAAGACAGAAACTACAACAGAAGAAAGGGGAGTAAGCTAGGACACAATCCTAAGGAGGAACAAAAACAAAGCTGTGTGTGTTGTGGCAGTGTTTTGCAATTGAGAATGAGGTCACTAACCGCTAACATCGCTAGTTTCTTGCTAGTAGTGCTGCGCATTACCTAGTTTCTGCGTATGTGCGCTTCCCAACAAAGATGGGATAGAAGTGAGATGCTTCACTCTGTAGCTAAAACAGTGAGGTCATCACACTGGGTGAAAAGAGGAACTGCAACAATGTGCAGTACTACAAAAACATGGTGCTTTTTGAAAATGAAACCATGTAACCCTATTTTGGTACAACCTCAAAATACTATTATGAACCTGAAAATGAGCACAACATTGGCACCTTAAGCTCATACGCCATTAATACGCCTTTCCATTTTACCGCTTAAGCATTTTATGACAGGTGAAGTAAAGGGAAATACTTAGAGTGAAAACAGGTCAAATCACTTTAGGGACATAAAGCGTTGTATGAGAAATATGCAACGCCATATTGAGGTTGGAATAAAAGGACGGAAGGAGGCAGTGAGCCACCTCTCACCTGGGCTGCCAGGTGTTCCTGGAACTCCGTCATAGCCTGCGTGGCCATCGTCACCAGGTAAACCACGTTGGCCCTTGACTCCCCCAAGGACTTTACCTTCTTCTCCACTTAGTCCGGGTGCACCGGGTCGACCAGGCCGACCTGGGAAACCTTTGTCTCCAGGTTCTCCTTTGGGACCTTCTCCCTGTTATCGTCAAAAACAGATAATCTCACTTTTGCTGACCTAAAGCCGCATACACATGATAAGCGATTTGCTCTCCACACACCGCTAGGTAGGACGCAGAGCAAGTATTCGTCATCAAGCGTAGCAAGCAAGCTACTTCCTGTTGCTAGGTAATGACATGCTATTATTTCATTGATCGCGCTTTCGTAAACGCAGCAAATTCCAGCAGCGCACCATGTCCGGGATAGCGCAGTGCATAGTTGGGCGCCGCCACCCTCCCCATAGGAAATCAATAGAACGGGCGGCGCAAATGCCTTTCATCTGTAGGCAGCCTAAGTCAAAAGAATATGACACACATGCACAATATAAAACTTCCATTATGACTGATGGACTCACTTGAAGACCTTGGATCCCTGGACTACCAGGCAAACCATTTCGGCCCGGAGCACCAACCGCTCCCGTCTCACCATCTCGTCCAGGATCCCCTGAGTCTCCAGGATATCCTGTAGCAATCACACACACACACACACACACACACACACACACACACACACACACACACACACACACAAACAAACACATATATGCATACAATGAGAACACAAAAAGCAGAGAGGATAATGCCTGGTTTGTCCCATTTGTCCCACTGGTGCCGATTTGATGAACGAAAAGGTGCAGTTCACCTTTCTGTGATGCTTCACGCGATTCGCCTTTCCGACCTTTTTGCCCCGGCTCACCGCGGAGCCCGGGAGGTCCCTGCAACACAGAAGAGTGTAAGGAAATAAAGAATGCCCTAAAAATGAACAAGGGAAAAGACAGAATGGAGATGACTCAATTATTCTTACAGGAAATCCATTTTCTCCTTGGGGGCCTGGTTCTCCTAAATCACCTTCCTGACCAAACTCTCCGGTCATCCCAGCATCACCGGTTTCCCCGGCAGGGCCAGGTAGCCCCGGTGGAGAGTTTACAATGGTGCATTCACACAACCCATGATCACCTGAATGTACACACCATTGCACCAACAAGTCAGCAACATAGTGTTTTACATAAGATATTGTGACAATGAACTTGACTTTTGTTCAGGGTTAACTATATGGAAGCGTAAGTACTTCAGAAAACCTTTTACGTTATTAATAAAATAATCCATCATGTTATCAACATTCTTCTTTAGCATGAAGAACATAACTACAGCACCTTTCAGTCCTTTATAGCCTGCATTGCCAGGCCTTCCTCTCCCACCAGGAGCCCCCTTGAAGAACTCAGCCCCTACAGATGTATAGAGGTAAAGGTAAAGGTACTGACCCAAAGGAGAACGTTTCAAATGAACAAGAAAGTAACATAAAATATTAAAAACCTTAGTGTGAACTCACCCACTCACTCACTCACTCACTCACTCACATGTTCCTTTTGGTCCTGGAGGCCCCCTGACCCCCGGGCGCCCGCTAGAGCCTGGGGGTCCTGCCCGGTCAGCAGGACGCCCTGGATCCCCTGGTTGGCCCTTATCTCCTGGCTCCCCCTTCATACCAAATGGCCCCATGAAATCCCAAACTAACAGATACAGAAAGAAATTTAAGAGAATATTTTTTATTTTTGGCATTTGGCTAAAACTCTTGACTGTTCAGTTTATCAACAGTTTGAGTCATCTTGGAGAACACGTTTTATTCTGATTGTGAGTTTCATCTGTTGTATCTGCTGAAGCAGCTACAATGTGACAATGCTAAACTGTGTCACATGTAATGTAGCCTAAATGTTTTATCCAAAAAATAATATGTTGTAATGTTGTGTTGAATGTTTTGCATTTCTTTCAATTCATATTCCTTTTCTTATGTCAAAACAGGAAATATAAAGAGTAATTGATGGTTTGTATATAAAGAAGGCATAGGTAACCAGGACAGGGTTCTGTGACTTGTTTAATTTTGATAGACTAGTAGCCTAAATCTATCAGAGGTTTCTACTGGAATAGTAAGTTGATTTCATGGAGATACAACTTTATAATAAGACCCACTTTACTCACGCCTTATAGCCTCTTATCCCTCTGATCAATATCTTATGTTCCAAATAGGTCACCGTACAGTCTAGGCATACTAAAGAATATTTGTTCTTAGAATCTTATATTTATATTTAAGTATTTGTTGTATTTAAGTTAATATTGTCATTATTCAAATTGTGATTCTGTGTAGTGATTCTACTACTGCATGTATGTCATGTGTTCCATGTCTGTATGTCCGGGATGATGGATCCCTCATCTGTTCCTTTTCTTTAGCTTTTTTTTTTTCTCCATTATTCCCTATTAAAGTTTTTAGTGTGGGTTTTTTCTTATCTGAGGCAAGAGTCTAAAGATAGAGAATGTCACATTGGTGTGCATACTTACAGATTTGTGATTTGGGGATATACTGTATGAATGAAATTGACTTCAGAATTTGACCATTAAAAGTTTAATATACTGGTCCCTTCACTTGTATGTTGTATTTGAATTAATCGCTTTGTATAGCTCCAGTTTACAGACCTTGTTGCTGTGTTTCAGAGGCAGGGAGTCCTGGGGGTCCAGGGAAGCCTTGGTTTCCAACTGGGCCTCTCTCTCCCACTGGACCCTGCTCACCAGGAGGACCGGTAGGTCCAGCTTATCAAAGTCAAAGCACAATTAAAATAAACAATTATTAGCATTTTCTGCTCATGCATCATTGACACTGCCGGCAACAGCTTTAATTCATTCTCACACAGCTCTGTAACACGTTATATATGAACGATATGGAATTGACTCTAAATGTTATATCCTCATTTAATTATATAGTGTAGTAATACTTCTTATTGTTCTGTTTGTTAAATACTTCTGGAATACAAACAAATTAGATTTTCTTCTTATTTGAGTAATAATTGGAAGATTTCTCTCGGACATTGTTGCTAGAGTTCTCCTCAATGAACCCACAACATCCATCTTGAACACTTCCCTTTTAGCTCTGACCAGTTTGTGTGGTCTGTTAAAGTTCAGTAATGCCACTCATTTCACCATGAGTTTCACTTCATGTCAGCAACTTTTTTCTCAGACTGCCGTGGGTTTCACCTTCAAACCCTTTCTCTTTTCTCTTGGCTGACTATTTGAGTGTTTCTCTGGTATTAACCATCTTACCTCCTGAAATCCAGTTTCCTGATGAAATCAATGGTCCTGGGTCACCTCTGACTCCCTGAAACACAAACTTAATGTCAGTCTTTCAGTGTTCAGCGGCTGCTGTTTCACTTGACATTTTGATGAGGGAGATCACAAGCTGTGATGTGCACACATGGTTTGAAAAATGACTGTGACACATATCCTGTGGTATTCTTTGAATCTATGTTCTTGTGGCTGGTTTAACACTGACAAGGGTCAAATACGATTTTTAAAGCCAGAAACGGCGGACAATTTTTTTTAAAGCACTGGTCAAATTCTCAGATTTTGGGCTATTTTTCTTTCACAACATGTCTTTCTTTAGACTACACATTTAGGTTTTTATTTTAATAAACTTTGTTTATTTGCATTTGTACGTTTTTCCTAAGGGTATAGGATAAAAATGGGCCTATAAAAGCATATAAGATAATAATAATAATAGGATGATAAGTCTAAGAGTACTTTGCAATTACAATGTATGGAATTTTACAAAACATATCTTTAAAGGCTGTTTTCTTAAAATTAGTTTTGAGCCAGAAATCTTCCCTACAGTAAACCAAACTTTCCAGTTTCTTCCAGTAATCTATATTCTGAATGTATTTACAAAACAGATTTGTTAATTTATTATTCATATCCAGATTGATACAACAGATTATTCCTAAAAAAATGGCAAAAACTATTATTATTGCTGTTATGGCTGTTGACAGTTTTTCCGATGTATGGAGTGATAAAAAGATGTATCCAAAATTCCCTCTGCGGAAAAATTTTTTTGTATCTAATATGTCAACCAATGGGGCTTCATCCAATGTTCAGATTTATGTTCTGGTAATGTATAAAAATGAGCACATATTTAATTAGATAATGCCTCATTTGAATATTTAAAGAGAACATTTCAGTAAACATGAAATACAAAAATAATCTCTCACTCTGGGGTCTGAGGATGTCTTTAGACACGGATCATTTTTGCATTCTCTGATATTGTTGTCAATTTGAACCAATGTAAGCAGTATTATTAAAGTACCATGACTTAAAAGTTTTTATTTTTTATTTTTATTATTTTTCATGATGTTGATTTGTATTTAAAAGTTACTCTCTCCAAACGGATTGGATAATGGACAACAACTTAGTCTAGGCAAGAATGCAGGAAAAAAAAACACAAAAATGGCCAAAAGGAAAATAAATACATTTTGTATATACACATGATGTAACAAGACATACATAAAATAATTAGGTAACACATGAAGGCTGTTCATCTACTTTATCAAATTGCATCTGAGAGAAGGTGACTTTTACAAGCATGTTTAAGGCTTAAGCATGGAATGACTACAAAAAAAAAATCTCAGTAGACAAAACATTTAATTAAAACTTGTCTATGACAAATACTGCATGTCAAAATCTAACACACTCATATTTATATGAATATTTTTTTTAAATCACGCATGGAAATGTACATAAGAAAATTGTTGTATTGAGATGCATCTGTAATTGGTTTAGACTCAAATCGTTGGCCTATGAATCGGAATCGCATTTCAAAATGCAAATCGATTCCAACCCCTACTATTCACCTGTTGCCTTAAAACCTGATAACAATGTGTACAAAATGTTGTTGATCATGTTTTTGAGGAGTAAAGTCCCATAATAGCATGTTAATTATGCCATTTGCCCCAAATTATTGACTATACAAAACTGTGTGTTGAACAGCCCATTGCCTGGGTTCACAGATGCATAATTAGGGACCAGGATCAAGTGCATTCTCACCTTAGGACCATCTCTGCCTGTTGGTCCTTGTTCACCTAAATCCCCCTGAAAAAGAGTTGTCATCATTAAGTTATTAAATTATATTTAATGTGGTAATACAATAATAATGCAGGATCTCTAATTTTTCACACAAACATACCCTTGGTCCAGGACGCCCATCTGCACCAGATGGACCCTAGAACGGCATAAACAGCACATGACATGAACTTAACTGACGGATAGAGGGCAGTTTCTGGCTGAAATGTGCAGAGATGTGCTTGTGCTCACCCGTGATCCAGGGAATCCCATCACACCGGTTTCACCTTTGATGTCAGACTGAAATAAATCGCACAAAGGAAAAGATGAGCAAAGGAATAGATATGCTGAGGCGTTATTGTTAATATGAGTCCATGTATTTTTACATTTGTATGATTGTGATTCATGAGTGATCACATACCGAATCCCCCATGTTTCCTTTCAGACCTTTCTCACCACGAGGTCCCTAAAACAATGAGAGAGAAGGATGTTATTGGTGCATGTGACAGTGTCAATAACACCGTGGAGACCATATTTGAACATTACAGTAGTTAAATTAATTAAAATGAACATGTTGAACAGACCGGGGGGCCATATTTGGGCTGAATTTGTTGAAGAGTAGAGTTTCCTGGCGGCCCTGGCAGTCCGCTGTCCCCCTGTGGTGGAAGTAGGAAATACAACAAAAAACAGCTGACTCTCAGAGAGAAACAAATCATCATCCAATTTTCAGATCCTTTACTTAGGATAAGTATAAATCTGAGGGGATAAATCTGAGGGGTTATTATATAGTTAGTTGGGGCAGATAGTAAAAAATAATAAATGTAGTGGAGTACAAAGTGTAATATTGTTTTCTGAAATGTAGTGTAGCATTAAATATAAAATATTGAAGTAAAGTATGAGCATCTTAAAGCTGTACATAAGTACAAAACTTGAGTAAATCTTAGTTACATTTCACCACTGCAAATCTTATAAGGAAAGTACAGCTTTAGATTTCCAACTGAAGTTGCCTAACTGAATTTTCCGTGCAGCCACAGAAAACCATTTTGTTGCCATAGCATTTGCTTTGCAGCGATGCAAATAGACTTGACTAATAGATATTAGCAATGCATTTGACAAACATGGTCACTCACTTTTTCTCCTCGGAGTCCCTTAAGCACTTTTGTCATGGTACCCTGTCCAGAAAAACAAAAAAACACTTGAAGCTGTATCCATAAACTCAAGTTCCTGTTTGATACCATTTCATGAGGTACTCATACATCACTTTTCTATTATATCACATAAATATATATTATTCTTGCCTTACCTTTGGTCCACGGGGACCTGGAGGCCCTGGGGGACCCTAGAAGAAGACACAAACAGAATGCTAATAAGAACTTTGCGTCCTAATAGCAGGAGCTCCACAAACTAAAATTAAAACAGCACTCAAACACACACAACCACACACTTACCTTTGGACCTGTGAAGCCTATGTTACCCTGCTGTCCTGGGTTTCCTTGAGGCCCCTGGCAATAACAGAACATTGAGAAATAGTTAGTGCATATTTGATATGACAAAATTATATCTAACAGCCAGTATCTAATCATGTCTCTGATCATGGTCAGAATACAGAATACAGCAACAAATCATTTTGTATTTTTTATATATATCATTTATATACAGTAAATACTGTATATCATATAATTTTATTTATATATTAAATTGTCTTACAAGTCTTCCGTTGATCCCTGGAAAGCCTGGA
The DNA here is from genome assembly GCF_013103735.1 of Etheostoma cragini. NCBI lineage: Eukaryota > Metazoa > Chordata > Actinopteri > Perciformes > Percidae > Etheostoma > Etheostoma cragini. The sequence continues at coordinate 12,084,310 of NC_048417.1, forward strand.
TCTCCCTGTAGAGAGATGGTCAGAGATTCATGAATTAATGAGAACTATAAGACTTTGTCAAGTCAATATCAAGTATCAATATCAAGTGTAACTTTTTAAAGCCAGGAGTTGTACGCTCCTCTTGCTCACCCTGAAGCGCTCCATGTACACAGTGAGCTCCAGAGAGTCTCCCTTCTGTCCCTTCCAGCCTGGCTGTCCCTGTTAGATGAAAACAATAAGACAGTCAGTAATGGACAAATACAGGAAATCAAACTCTATTTATTTTACAAATCACTGTCCACGTTTGGAGTGTCACTTACAGGAAAACCAGGTGCGCCAGTATAGCCGGGTGGCCCCATAAACCCTGATTCTCCGTGTGTCCCGTTACAGCCGTCTGCACCTGGCCTTCCCCGTGGCCCAGCTTGTCCTGGATGGCCCTGCAGAGCGAACATCAATTAACAACAGAACAATCAGAACACATTGCCAGCAGAATCAATACGGTGAGCTTCTCTTGCTGGATAGACTTACAGGAATGCCATTGTTTCCAGAAAACCCAGGAACGCCGGTCATTCCCTGCAGAGCGACAAGAATCACACAAAATAAACAAGAGGACATGCAAGAGTGGTGTGATTCAACAATTAGAGGAAAAAGAAAATTATATTTTACCACATTTCCTTTAGGACCAATGATGCCACTACGGCCACGGTCACCCTTCTGCCCTTTTGGTCCTTGGATGCCTGGATCACCTAGTTTCCCTGGAGGCCCCTGGGCGCCCTGAGGACCTAGAGGACCAGGGTGACCCTGAGATTGGAGAGATAGAATACAAGATTTGCAATACACCAAATAAAGGACGAGGACGCAATACACCCAATAAATTGTCAGAGGCTGCACATTGGCTTAGAGTTTAACACATAATATACCAGAATCAAGATTAAAAAACTGGGCGTGTTAGTGTTATTAAGGCAACCAAAGCATCACATCAATGCAACAACACTATTATCTTTTAAATTAAACATATTTCCCATATTTCTGCCATATTTCCCTATCCCTAACTTTCTGCTTGTATTTTCTGGTTGCATCACAAGGGGGAAACAAACACCCTTTTTCTAGTGAAATCCACTCCTTCATCACTCCAGGCTCTCTATAGCCATCCAGTGGTCAACTAGTATAGATACATGTGTCCACTGTCAGAGAATAGCTGATGGAAGCAATACAACTAAAATAAAATGTTTTTTTTTAATGTTTTTTTATTTACACCACTGAATTCCTTTTAGTTCTTGCCAACTTTTCTGGGCCAGAACAAGCAGACACAATAATAGAGTCTTACACACAAATTACTTTACATGTTCTAGTTTTGGAATCAACACATGATTGCAAGATATGCCAAATAGAGCGGTGAGGAGATTAAGTTTCAGATAAACCCAGACTCTGCTGTCAAATATCTACTGAATGAAAACATGACCGGCCAAGCAAGCCTGAAAGATAAAGTAAAGGGCTGTTTAATAAAGAGGATTTTGATTGATGACTTTTTGACACGGCAGACAGCCCCCTAATCTGCAAGCTAAATGTAACAATTTTATATTCAGAGTGATGAAAGAGAGAATACAGACAGGTTCTGGCTGTGGCGGAAGTATGTTTCGGTTCTCCAAACTGAACCTTATTATAATATATCCCATTTTTATTTCCTGATTAATAGATACATTTGCAATGTGTCTGTAGACTCGGCCAATAAAGTATGTGTTCTCTCTTCACCTGCTTCACTTCACTACACCAGAATTGCTGCTGGATGGTACAAGGTGGCAAGCGGGTTAAACGAAGAAACACGCTCCAGGAAAGTGTATGAATATTGAAGTGATCAGTGCAGAGGGGCTTTGTGTGAGGGCAAGAAGCTTAAACCGAAAGATCAGGTTGAACAGATGCCTTATACACAAATGTATCTCAGTGTTGTGTGTGTAATTTACAACTTTGGGGGACAGGACACGGACAGGGGAGGCACAGAGTAGACAAGGGATGGTGGGATGGAAACAGAATAATACGAGGACTGTGCTTTTACAAGGGTTGAGGGCGAAGATACCATGGGAATTATGCGTGTTTGCATGGTCTGGGGTTAAGGAGGTCAGTAGATGATGGCCGCTGAGGCCTGGGGGCCCAACAGTGTTCTTGTGAGAACCAACAAAATATGACTAACAAATATGCTAAATATGAAGCTAGAGCCAAGGGTCTCGAAAGCATTAACAAAACTCCAGGGAGCTTAAACAATGTCAGACAACAATTCAAACAAGCTCACAGACAAATTGGATGCAGAAAGTGAGCGATAAAGCCTCAGTTGAACTAATTCTAATGTTGGTAACAAACCGACAAAAAAAACTAAACTAAAATGAAAATAATTTTTTCAAAGGCAGGAATCAAAGCATATATTGTATTGATTCATCATGTCATAAAGAGCTTTCAATACTACAGTTCTATACAGTTCTTATAGACAACTAAGATGAAACAGTGTGTGCAAGACTGCATGCAGTGTTAAAAATAATAATAATTAAAAACAAGATAGTCAGAAGAAGTAACTTGCACCTTCTTGTCAAGATGATAGATATAATTTGACGTTTTTTCTAAATTTTGACCTGGAAAAAAACTGCCATCTTCCTTTGTTAGGAACCACATATTCTCTATTGCTATGGTGGACAAATAGACCCTCAGGCACATAAGTTAGGTGAACTCAACCAATATACACTTACAATTCTAAATCATTCATCCTCATAAAAGGGAATTAATCAAGCCGATTAATTTTCTAAAGACAAATTGTTCTGTCAAATAATAATAATCACAGGGAGAAGTGAAGTACAGTGATAGAGGGGAGTGAGCTGAAATGGAGTGTCGTCATTTAAAAGTGGCTTATTTCTAAAATAAATGGCCAAGGTGAGGGGAGGAAGATCCTGTACATACACAAACTTACATATACACTTACTCACTCACATTCAAACACACTTAACAGTCACACACACAGAAACTGCAATTGTGATGCACACAGAGAAACACTGGCTAAGATGTTCTTTGACCCAGATGGTCAGAGATGAATGAGCTGTGTGGGATCTGTGGTACCTACAACTGGACTTGCTACGTAGGTAAGAATACAATGGGCTCAAATGTTTGGGCACCCCAGGTAAGAATTTGTATTAATATGCATAAAGAAGCCAAGAAAAGATGGACATATCTCCAAAAGGCATCAAATGACAGATAAGACATTCATATAATATGTCACAAAAAATGTAGATTTTATTTCCATTATTTACGCTTTCAAAATAACAGAAAACAAAAAAATGGTGTCTGCAAAAGTTTGGGCACCCTGCAGAGTTAGTACCTTGTACTGCCCCCTTTGGCAAGTATCACAGCTTGTAGCCAGCCAAGAGTCTTTCAATTCTTGTTTGAGGTATCTTCGCCCCTTCTTCCTTACAAAAGTCTTCCAGTTCTTTGAGATTTCTTGGCTGTCTGTCATACACTGCTCTTTTAAGATCTATCCATAGATTTTCAATTATGTTGAAGTCAGGAGATTGTGAAGGCCATGACAAAACCTTCAGTTTACGCCTCTTGATGTAATCCACGTGAATTTTGAGGTGTGTTTAGGATCATTATCCATTTGTAGAAGCCCTCCTCTCTTTAACTTCAGCTGTTTCATAGATGGCATCAAGTTAGTGTCCAAAATTTGCTGAAATTGTATTGAATCCATTTTTACTTCTACTCGTGAAATGTTCCCTGTGCCACTGGCTGCAATACAACCTCAAAGCATGATTGACCCCCCCCCCCCCATGCTTAACAGTTGGACAGAGATTCTTTTTCATTAAATTCTGTGCCCTTTCTTCTCCAAACGTACCTTTGTTCATTCCGGCCAAAAAGTTCTACTTTAACCTCATTGGTCCACAGAACTTGTTTCGACAATGCATCTGGCTGGTCTTTATGTTCATTTGCAAACTTCAAACGCTGATTTTTGTGGTGAGGATGTAGAAGAGGTTTTCTTCTGATGACTCTTCCATGAAGACCATATTTGTACAATTATTTCTTTTTAGTGGAATGGTGTACCACAACTCCAGTGTCTGCCAGGTCTTTCTAGGTGGCTCGTGCAGTCAAACGTGGGTTTGGACTTGCTTTTCTTACACTCCTACGAGTTATTCTGTCTGATATTTTTCTTGGTCTTCCAGATCTTGCTTTAACTTCCTATGTTCCTGATGACTGCCATTTTTTAATTACATTCCAAATAGAGGACATTGGCATCAGAAAACGCTTTGCTATCTTCTTATAGCCTTCTCCTGCTTTGTGAGCGTCAACTATTTTCAGTTTCAGTTTTCTAGACAACTGCTTAGAAGAAGCCATGGTGCTGATTGTTGGGGCAAGGTCAGATGAGTCTGGGCATTTTCAAACCTTAAAAATGACATCACCTGGTCTTTCCAGACAATGATCGAGAACAACCCATGAAACTGTCAGGTCTCAGCTTTCCAAAGAGAGCGGCGCATGCTATAAACTCTGGAGGTCGCCCAAACTTTTGCAGACGCCATTTTTTTGTTTTCTGATATTTTGAAAGTAGAAATGATGGAAATGAAATCGAACTTTTTGTGACATATTATACGAATGTCTAATCTGTCATTTGATTAGCACTCTGGGTGTTCATCATTTCCCTTCTACTCTATTTTTTCCTGAGCTAAATCTATCTCCAGTCCTCCCCCTCTGTAATTACCAGCACTTCACAGATTCACTTCCTTCATACCTTCTTACTCCCCATTCTTATCTGCTCACACTACTTCCACCCAGCTTTTCCTCCCCTCCTCTCTCCAAACTCTTGAGTGCTCTCACATCCCTTTGCTTCTCTAACCCTGTAATCGTGGAGAGTGATCACATGCAAGCCTACAAATCAGCCAGCCACAGACTGTGGTGTGTGTGTGTGTGTGCGTGTGTGTGTGTGTGTGTGTGTGGTGTGTGTAACAAAAGAAAGAAAAATGTAAGTTTGAGCTGTTATACAACAGGAAAGGGAGGAACATCTTGTAGAAACAGAAAAATAAAAAATAAGGATTCTTTTACAGCGTAGTGTAGTAAACTCCTGAACTTGTGCAAACAGAGACCCTGAAATCTAGATCAGAGGAAGTTTAGGGCTCTTCAAACCAACATGTTTTGGATTCACCAAAGACCGCTGAACACACATACTGTACATGCATGTCTGTTAAGGTCTGAGTTCCTCTCTGTCTTTGAAGGCCGGTCATGACTTTACCAGATTATGAAGCTCAGGAGACACATGCTGCCCTCCTGGCCTTCTCTGTAACTGTAGATAGATTTTTCTTCCCGTCAGTCAGCTCATGTCATCCCTTCAGCCTTGTGTCTTTTACACTTTATAATGGGATACGACAGCATTCAAATACGATGAGGCAGACAGAGGGCAGAGCAATAATGTCCAGAACTATCGAGTAGGTATTGTAGAACAGCCCTTTACATCTTAAATAATAATCATAACTTGGTTAATTTAATTTCCCCACCGGTGACAAAAATAATACAGTACTGGAATTCAAATGCCTTAATGGATGTATTTCATGGTTAAAATGTTAGTCGTCATTTCCTTTTATAACATTACATCACATTTAACAACAGAGTTATCGCAAGACATGCCAAATAGAGCAGTGAGAAGATTAAGTTTTAGATAAACCGAGACTGTGCTGTCAAATATCTACTTAATAAAAAAATGACCGGCCAAGCAAGCCTGAAAGATAAAGTAAAGGGGCTGTTTAAAGAGGATTTTGACTGATGACTGTTTGAAACTGCAGACAGCCCCCTAATCTGCAAGCTAAATATAACAATTTGCTTTTCAGAGTGATGAAAGAGAGAATACAGGCAGGTTCTGGCTGTAGCGGAAGTATTTTTCTGTTCTCCAAACTGTACCTTATTATCAAATATCACATTTTATTTCCGAATTAATACATACATTTGCGATGTGTCTGTAGTAAAGTATGTGTTCTTTCTTCACCTACTTCACTTTACTACACCAGAATCGCTGCTGGATGGTAACAAGGAGACAAGCGGGTTAAACAAACACACTTCAGAAAAGTGTATGAATGGCGATGGTCCCATGTCATGAAAATGTCACTTTATGAGGTTTTTTAACATTAATATGCATGCCGGCCTATGGTCCCTCAATGGCTAGAAAGGGTAATAGGTTTAAACCAAGCCCTGGGTATCCTGCTCTGCCTTTGAGAAAATGAAAGCTCGGATGGGTGAGGTCATAAGGGGCAAGGTTACCCCCCCCTCATCTCCTCAAAGGCTACAGACTCAGAAATGGCACATACTAAAGAAACTCATTGTGGGATTGACTCTAGTGGCTGTAATTCTGCCCCAAGGCTGAATTTTGGGAAAGAGACTTCAGATATGGTATCAGGAAACCAGTAAGGCATATATAAAAGCATCCTAAGAGCACCATGTAAATGGACCTTCAAGGTCTCAGCCCTTTACAAACAAGCTGCTGTGATGGCCAAAATCATCAAAGTCCCATGGTCAGAAAAATACATTTGAGGGATCAAAAACAGACAGAGAGTTGAACAAGAGGTGTGTGTCAGGCGGGGAACAAACAGACTGAAATAACATGATTAAACCCCTGGGGAAGTTGGAATATATAGCATTAAAACACAGAATAACTCTGTATATGCACAGTAAATTAAGATCATAAGGAAACAGACTATAGAAGAATGATTGTAAAAGAGCAATAACACTGGTCTGCCAACCGGTTTCTGTTTTTTATCCGATCACTTCTCACCTCATTTCAACTACCACACACACAAAAAGGCACATAACACACACACACACACACACACACACACACACACACACACTAGGCTAGGTGAACAAAGTGACTAAGGATAAGGTGTTGGGGCATTGGACGCCGATAGTGAAAAAAATCCCTCTTTCTTTTTGCAACCTAAATACCGTTAATTATTTTCTTTAAATTCCTACCTCTACCACAGCAGTATTTCTTTCTATTCCTACAATTAACCCCGTTTTTCATATATTATGTAGGCCACTGACAACGAGATGTCTCAGGTCCATGAGGACAGCACTGGTGCCCACTGGAGAGCAGAGGTTCACAGCTGAATTGAACCAAACATCTAAATTAAGCAATGCATTGAATGTTGTTGTGCTGCCGAAGTGAGGAAGGAGACTTTAATAACTAATCTAACAAGATCCAGAGATGCAGGTGTGAGACACCATTTCCTGTTTCGCAGTCTTGTTTTCACAGATCACACAACATTAAAAGAACAATCCATCCAAATTACACACATATTTACTCATGTTCTACACAATAACTCTAGTTGTATCAAGCCATGACGATTTTCTTTTTTTCTCTTTGATTTTTTGAAATTGTTTCACCATCATGAATCGGTAAGTTGCAGATGTTTACTCACAGAAGTTTCCCCACAATGCTAGCAGAGACAAAAAAAACATTTTCCTCTGCCTAAAACTATTTATTTTCTATGACTAATGCTTATGTTTATGTCTGGAAGTGTGCACTATTTACTGTTTATTGTTTCCAACTTACTAGTTGGATATCCAAGTTGACATATTTACATTTCCACTGCATTACTTCTGTAAACTTCATGACGTCTGACCTACATCTCAAGAAATTGTTCCTGCTAACACTATGATAAATGCAGTAACCTTAACCTCTCTGTTTCCTCTTCCTGTGTGTGCGTGGTTGCGGTTGCATTTCTCATTCCTAAATCACAGATCTATTAAAAGTCCCCACATCTGACACCATACATTTCATCAGGACCCAGACTGTCCCCTGGGGTCGACGGTTTGGGAACGACCCACTAAGAACAGGATGGGAACACGCAGCCCAGTGCACAAACCTCTGACCTCAGGTCAGAAACTCAATAAAATAAATCAATAAATAACTGTCCGGAAGCTCCTTCTGTTATTCCGTCTGTCTGCCTGGAAAAACTGGGACATTTTGTGATATTTTTTAAACAAGAAATGGAAAGCACTACTGATTAAAAAAGCAGTGTGAACATTATCCTCTGATGTCATTACTGGCAATGACAGCCACATACTCCCACAGAAAGATCTACAGACCAGAGTGGATGCACTTGTATTCACACAACACTCACTAATGTAAACTGTAAAATCATGGTGAGTGTCTCTGTGTGCTGCCTGCTGAAGGTTTACAGTATGTGATGTTGAAGGTGGATAAGTTAAGGTATGCTTGAAGCTAAGTATTGAAGGTAGGAGAGGTGGTGAAAAAAAGCAAGAAGAAAGGGACATGTTAACGTATGATTTAAGAAAGAAAAGAAAAAAGGAAGACAAGAAAAAAAGAAGAAAAAATTAACGAAACAAAGGAAGAGCAAAAAGAAACTTCTGCCCTTTCTCTCTGACTCCCACAATCGGGGCTTAGACACTTTGGTTAGATCAGGTCCCATTGCGCTGCATCCCATCCCACGTTTTCTTGGATACTTTTTCTTGGACTCATTTCCATAAGATCAACATCACCTTCTACATCATGTCCAAGGGGGGAAACAGGGCTCAGCTCCCCTGGAGGAGTGGGGGGAAATCAGGGGTTCGAGGACAGGTTCCAGGGGCTATGCTTGGAGTACAAAGAGGGTCCTCAACTGGATGCCTTCAAGAGGATTCATGCAGAACAAATAAACATCTGTAGATGTTTAGATATCTATTAGAGTGTGTTTAGATCTACTGGCTCAAATCATGGAGGTCAGGTTTCCCAATCCCCAGCTGGAAAAAATTGTCCTACTTCTGAAAAGTGGATATAAAATGATACGCTGAGAGTTACATAAAAAGCAACAAGGCCATGCAGTCTACAGGTGGAAAAGCGACAGTTGCTAAAACAATATCTATTGAAGAAATATCTGTGAGAAAGATGTTGCCATAGAGACAAGCTGGTTTGTGAAAACATCATCATTTGTGAAAACCATCATCATTTGTGAAAACCATCATCATCTCCACTGGCGCAACAAGTTCTTCTGCCTCATTCGCTTAAAATGGCTCATGTGCAAAGAGAGAGAAAGAGATGAAGTAGAGGGATAAAAACAGGCGACATACAGACAGTTGTTTCTTGTCACTGGCGTTGTTTCTCATGGAGGTCTGTTGTTCTTTGTTTAGCCATTCGGCACAGAGTGATTTGGCTGCGTTGAGAACGGTTTATATAAGAATTAATGTGTTTAGACTGAGCTAATTTCTGCATCCACGTGTCACTTTCACAGAGCACGTGCTCACACATGTGCCAGAAATCAGACAGCATCCAGACCAAGGAGAACGGGTAGCTAATGACCAGTGGATGGACTGAAGTGTGTGTGAGAGAGAGTCTGCGTGCGTGCTAAAGCGGGTGTATGATGAAGATCAAGATTTGAGGGGGGATCCCAGGCTGAGAACAGAACAACTTGTACCTCGAGCTATCCCAGGGGTCTCTGGGGCCCAACACCTGTGCTATTGCCTCACGTTAGAGGAATGAGATGTCTTAAGTCTGTGGTCCAAGCATGTGTGTCTAAACAGGACACAGCTGTGTGTGTGTGTGTGTGTGTGTGTGTGTGTGTGTGTGTGTGTGTGTGTGTGTGAGAAAGAGCGAGAAATGGCACACAGGCTCAATGAGGTGTGGCCCTCACCTCAGAGACCAACCACCTGTGTGCCTGTCTCGTGTGTCTGCATGTGTCTGAGATTATGTCTGCATGTAATGAAGTCCATTATGGGTGGGTTGCCTCTATAATCCCAATGTTCCATTTATCACTGATGCCATTACAGCTTCTATACAGTGGATCACCCAGTGGGCAGTGACCTTCTGTCTATAAAAGGAAACCTCAATTTCCTCAACGAAGCTGTTCCCTGATGATGTATATCACATCCAAGAGCACAAAGGTATGCATATTGACTCATGGAGGCCTCAGGAGAGAGTGTGTGTGTGTGTATGTGTGTGTGTGTGTGTGTGTGTGTATATATATATATACAGTATATTTATATATTTCATCTTTTGATATTTTAGGTAGGATTTGTTATTTTGACCCAAAGTAGGTTTAACTTATAAAATAGAACATTGTACAACAAAGTTGATTGAGTAATTTATGAAGCAAAAAATTGTGTGCATAGGTTTCAGAATCTTAAATGTGAGGTTTTTATATAATTGTAAAATTAATATCTTCCGGTTATGGACTGTCGGACTGTAACAAAAGAACTGGAAAAAAAAGTTATATTTTGACCTAATGATGGCACTATATGAAAAGCTAAGGGATCAACAAATCTATTAAAATGGATCTTGAGAAAGATATGAACGAGTGAACCAAGTTTCATGGTAGTTCTTCCTATAGTTGAGTCAAGATATTTAAATCCAAACCAAAAATGTCATTATCATGGTGGTGCTGGAAGAAATGTCGATCAATAGATTCATTGATAATGAAAATTGTTGTTAATTTCAGCCATAATTAGCTTATGTACATCACTTTAGGAATATTGCACCTTTCAAAACAGCATTACAAATTGCTGAACACATGGTTAAAACTAATAAAACAACACACAGCAATGGGAAAGACCAAGTGTGGAGAATAAGATTTATAGTCAAATACCCAGCTGTGATCTTGGCTCTAATTGAAATGGACTGCTGCCAGCCACATTAGTGTCAGGGAAAGTCATGGAATCCTCAAGGTGACTTTCTGCACCCACCGACCCATCCAGCTGGTCCAGCCCACAGTCCAATTTTGCCAGCCTGGAAAAGGTTTTCCATTTTCCCACACAGAGGATGCAACACTCACGGCCATTTTAGCTATAGTGCACATTCCTTAAAATCGGGGCAAAGGTCAATGTACAAACATGGTTAACTGAGTGAATTAATGACTTCTCAGTTGACTATATTGTTTACGTGTAAATTACATCAAGTTGATATGCCTAATTTCAAGAAGATGTAGAAGGCAGTGTTTTACTTTGACCTTGTCAATGGAAAAAATCCATAAGAGACTCAATCCCTGCTCCTGAGAAAAAGATCTGCACTGAAAACATGTTTTGCTCAGAAAAGCGGATTACATACAAGAGGACTTTGAGATCTAATTGTTTCCTTTGCAGCCGGCCCCCGATGTAGGTTTCAAAACAAGTCCTGATGGTGAACACATGGCGTTGCTGTGGTGACCCACAACTCTGGTCACATTTTTCCTACAGCCCCGAGGACTCTCTTTGTTGACCATAACGTTTCCTGACTGCTGTCTGAAAATGCATACATCCCAGAGGACGTCCAGCGTTAACTTCTCCCAACTTTCCTATTGTGAGAGCTGTCAGATTTGATTGATGTGGAATATATGGTGTGTGTCTGTATGTGTTTTCCAATGAGTCGCAGAGAGATAGAGGGATTGAGTTTGAAACAAAAGGTGTCCACAGGAGAATATTGAGGAAAAAGTTGCTGAAATGGGGGAAGTTTGTCACAGGACATATTTGTCTGTGATCAGGGATTAAGTGTGTTTAAGTTCAGAGTCCCATAAGGCAACAATCTCCCAGCCACAACATGAAACACAATATCTCAGGTTTATTCTACTCATCTTGATCTTTGTTCCCCTCATTTGTCCTCGTTCTATGCATGTGCTGTGGCTGATGATAACAGTCGCCAGATGGCAACACAAGGCCAATGTCTAACTGCCTTAACACACACAAGGTCATACCAATACTCAAAACTGGATGTCTGTACTGTCAGTAGCGAAATGAAATTAACCCTTTTATCGCTGTAAGATGGATAAGGTCATGACGACAAAATCAAGGTCACTGACTGACATTCTTGTTGTCTGGGATATATTATGACAATCAAAATGATATATATTGTTAGAATTATATACACACACCTGTACACACCTGTCCAATAAATTGACAGTTCTCTTAGCCCCCACGACCATTATTTATTGTTGCTACGCCTGTCAATCTTTCCGTTCTCGCACAGCACCTATAAAGATTTAAATGTTAACTTGCAATTCTTAGTAACTGTCAAAACAATAAGTTCTTCATTTTAGACGAAGGTAGACAAAAGCAGCTTTTCATTTCTTACTGCCTATTTTGCCGGCTGAAATGACTGATGCTAGCAAATTTAACCAACTAGCTCATTAAAATAAAGTTAACCTTTTCAGGTGGTTGCAAATACAGTCTGACTTTTTAGTAGTTGTCTCAATTATGCAATTGATGGCTTCATCCTTAATACTATGCTAAACAACTGAGGCCAAAGCTGCATGTCAGCATCCTCACAAGAAGATCTCACTGACCTCACTGTTCTTGTATTGTTGTGCAGAGCTAGTTAGTACTACATAGGTATTAGAAGTATGATAAGGAAAAATGTTACATCAGGCTTTTATTTAATTCTAACATAACCCTGGTAGGCTAGCTTAAATGCTTGAAAAAAAGGATGTTAGATTTATGCTTCACTGTTTGTATTTTCAAACAGTATGTTATACTTTTAACAAGAAAAAGCTCACTGTGTTTGATGAACATATTGCTATCTCAGGTAACGCTGGAGTTACTGGATTGTGAACTTCCCCTAATCTAATAAAGAGCAGGACAGAGCTGCCAACAGTAACTTGTAACACAGTGGGAAATACTACACAGTGTTTAATGTAACCTGTAACCCCACAAAATGCAGTTAGCTAATAAAATGCTTCTTGGCCTGGGAGGTAACACTTCATTAAATTGGCAATGTATCTATGCTCACAGGGTCCTATGTGCCCCAGCTCAATGTCCTCTTTATCTGACACATTAGGGACAACTTTCAAATAGTTTTATTTTCTCAGCAATGTTTTTCCCCTTGGTCGAATGTTCAATATATGTTTCCCTTGAAATCACCCACAGCATATAGCCTACCGATGTTATACTCCTTGAAACTTACACCCTCAAATTTGTGGGCAAGACCGTTTTCTTTACTTTTGACATTGATATCGCCACATGAGCTGAACAGAATATTACCATTCAAAATGAATTTGAAGCATCCATTTCCCTTCTTTGGGTTGTAATTTGAACTGTGAAGACAGCCCTTACACATCACTTCCAATCTGAGTTTATATCAAGAAACACACATGCTCTGAGAAAATAGAATCCTGGGAAAATAGAGATGTCCTGCATTGTATATGTGTCTGTCTTCCTGTTTGTTATCCTTTAAGTGAGGTTGGTCTTTCTGTAGTAACACGCACGCACGCATGCACGCACGCATGCACGCACGCACACACACACACAAATTATCTCCACAGCTCTATTGATCGTTTTAGAATCTTTCAGCTCATTGTTTTGGTTTATAATATATAATTGTATAATTCATAATTGAATTTGGACGTATATGAGCAAAACTACTATTATAACTAATACTATTAAACATACTTATGTGCATGTGTTTTCATATGAGTTGGTTGAAACAAATGTTAATGATGCACTAAAAGGTAACTGTTTGCAAAGATTTCAAAAGGTCATAATACGTCAATAATTATGTTTTATTTATTTATTTTTTAAGTACTTGAGCTAAAGCCAAGTTTTGTTTTAGTTATTATTCCTTTTTTTCTTTACTCATTAATCTGTGTCAAACATACATATAGTTCGGAAGAGTAGGGAAAACACACAAACCGCATGAGGAATGTGTGGAGATTTAATAGGCTAGTTAAGATTTTGTGTTTCTTCTAAGCATGCCTTCAAAGCCTCACTGAGTTTTAACAGGTCCACACAGTGGCTAATATCCGTAAAATCATCAACGAGCTACCAATGCAAGATCTTTTTCCGCTTTTGCCTGATACATTGTGTATTAACATACACAAACAGCTGATTACTGTCTGTATGTCTAAGAGTCACCCCTGATATTTACTACCGCTTCAGAATTTTATTTTCACATAAGAAAAACCAGCCTGTGATGCCCGCTGAATTCCTCTTAATAAAATCCTCCCGTCCAGGAGTATTAGTGATAGCAGTAGGCAGTTGCTTTCATCTCCTCCCTTCCACACATACACACACACACACACACACACACACAAACACACAGAGTTTTCATCATTGCTACACATTTGGAAGTTATTTCCCAATAGGCTCAGGGTCAAGGGAGAGGGACAACAGGGATGGGTGAGGCTCCTGATTGCAGGTTTGAATTGAGGGGCTTCCAGAATGAAAACTGCCATTGTGCATCATGTCTTCTGCTGATTTGTGAAGCTACAACAAGCCTCTAGTACAAACCAGCATGCTGTAGTGCAAGTGAATCCGTTCACTAACTTATCTCTTTTCCTATACTGACAGACAATTAGTTTGTATCAGCAGATATGGATCCAGTTTCATTGCGTCACAGATATGTAGCTCTAATCAAAAGAGTACAACCTGATTTAAGTTCAAGACTTAGAAAGAGTTTATTTTATACACCCAATGATTCATATTGAGACAGTTTTCAGGCCAAATGGCCTCAAATCTTTTCAGGTAAAATAGATGCAACAGATGAAAAAAGATGAAACAGATCTCCAAGTTAAAAAAAAATTCAATGACTAAGAACCCTGTTTTTGCTTGCTTCATGTTCATCAACTGTCATGTATTTGTGAGTTTTATGATTTGCTTTGAAAAAGTTTTATATGCCGAGGGGTTGTAAAATTCCATCAAGGCCTAAAGGTTATGATCCTCTAAACAAAGCGTGAAGCTGAAAACCACCAGTACACAACTTCCACCCTCTGGTAAAAATATATTCAAAGGAGTTTTTGATCTTTGCCAAACCTACAGCATTCCTCTCTGTGCCGTTATCCTGAGCAGACAGGAAAGTAGATGACAGTCATGGGAACTGGATTCAGAAGGTATGGACTTGTTTTTATGGAACACAGAGATCTTTGCCAGGGATAGATGCAGACAAACACACTGACAATCTTGTTCCCAGGAAAACAGAGAGTGTCTATATTTAAAAAAGATCAGTGGACTGTCATTGTGCTCAGCTTCCCGAAATGTGTGTCATTTCCTGTTCCACATCAGCTGTGGTGGCTTTTCCCATGGTGGAAAGGACAGCATCTCTCCATCTGCATGTTGTCTATAATGGTTGCCCGGCCATGTCATCTGTCTATGTCCGTTTCCCTCTGGATGTTTTTTTTATCTCTCCATGTCCACTGCATAGGATGAGGCAAGACAGTGAGCTCATGCAGATGGTAGCTACTGTTCTCTATAGTCAAAGTTTCTGTTTCCTCTATAAAACCCGGGACCCCTCCCAGTTTCTGAGAACAGAAGAGGAGAAAACTCCCAGCACAAAAGAAAGTATTGATTTGCTAAACATGTTTTCTGGTGAGAGGTTTCTCATGCTATAGAGACCAAGTAAACTGCTTTGTTTTACAGCACCACCTACGGTAAAACACAGGACTTGGGATTGTATCCCTTTATTTGACCCCACTTTACTTTCTCTGTAGAGATGCCAACTCTGTTGTGAGATTACGATTGTACCTATGTCTTGTGAACAAAGATGTTTTGTGTGCCTTAATAATATTCTCATTACTCAATTTTGGGGTTGCTTGTTTTTCCTTTTAATGACATGTTTAAGCAATACAATCCACTTATGATGCAAAACAACAATGAGGACTTTTAGAAGGGCTGTGGGGAGCTTTATATTTTTCCCGCCTGCCAGCAATACGCTCTCTGCCAGGGGAGTGGGTGGTGAGGCTGGAGAGTCCGCTTGCCAACTCTCTGCCCCCCCAAAGCAGAAACCTCATGAAATTAATATATTCACCCCCACCAAACAATCAGTTTCATTCTTTCACTCTCTCTCTCTCAGGCTCTCTGTGTCTGTCTCTCATCTCTGTCCAGATTTATATCCATCTTCACGCTCAACATCTTAATTTCTCTATCATTACATGCAAAAGCATGGGAACACCAGTATTCATTCATGAAGTAGCTCATATTACTTTCCACAGAAACCTAAACCATTTCCCTTTTCTTTCGGCTTTGCTCACATCTTATAATTTTATGTTGAATGAGAGAAAAACGTTTTTGGAATAATTTGTTCTTAACTGATTGTTTGGCTACTACAAGCTGTAAACACAATATTGACAAATTAAAACTTATGGCAACAATGTTAAACAAGTGCCCATTCACTCATCCAACAGGCATAGTGTAGAGCAATTAGTATTTCTTTACATCAGAGTCCAATATTGACTCTCATTAAAGGGATATGCCACCTTTTGTTGAAATAGGGCTTATCGTGGTCACTCCTCGCTGATAGGTGGACCAGTGCATTTTTTTTTCTTACTGCATGTAATTTGGTGTTTTTTGTTTTGTTTACATTTTTCATATATAGTATAAATTCATAACAATAGTTATGAGTTATGTTTGTTGGCTCACTTTTACTCACAACATACTAACCAGCAACATAGGATTCCTTTCACTACGCTAAGCTAACTAGCGGCAGCAGCTAGCAGGGGAGCTAGGGGAGACTGTGATAAGCCCTATTTCAACAAACGGTGGCGTATCCCTTTAAGACTCTCAATTGATCCCCACCAAATTCTGAGGGAAATACCTAGTTCTTTAGTTGCTTAATGTTCAATCAATACCTACTTGATAGTTAATTTCTGTCAAGTTTTGAGCAATGGTTCAGTAGACCTTTTTAGGAGAAACAGCTACCTGCTGTGGATGAAAATCACACAGATGAGAGAGTGTAACAAACAGTAAAGTTGTGGGCCATAAAACCACAACAATGGGCGGAGAAAAAACTGAAATATTCCATGGAGAAAAGGTAAAAAAAACAACAACAATTGGACACAGTGATAATAATATTCAAATAAAAGAATCTCAATAGCCACACCAGGATGTGTACATGACTATAGCCATCATTTACCCATTAACAACCATAACCTAATCGCCACAGCTGTGTCAGGTCTTAGCCAATCCAGACAGCTGTAAAGGATCACTTTGAACAGTGCTCAATTCCATGACTCTCTTCAGGGAAAATATTTGGATGGAAAAAAGATGGACGTAAAGCTAGAGAGACCAGAGGGAAGAATACATCTGTGAAAATCCATCATGGTTTCCATTGTTTTTGCAAACAAGCAAATCAGTTCCCTACACATGTAAGGGAAGGCTAAACATTTAGTTGTATCAAGACTCTTGAAATTTATAGCTTGAACATGCATGCAGAAACAACAAGCGACAGACCAAAACAAGATAATTTATAATGTCTGGTTCCTCAAAAAGCAGACTCTTATCTGTCAGTAATAAATGGTTTAAGTGCCAAATCAGTGTCTGTGAGAAATGTTACAGTTCATCTTAGGCAGGCCAGATGTATGAAGGACGTAGGGCCCGTGAAGAGATTATGTCTTCTATTTCCTCTTGTTTTCATAAACATAAGTGCAAACAATGCCAATGTTTGAATGCATACAGAAAGCTCCTCACTCTCTCTTGGCACTGCCATTATCACTTCGTCACTGAATGTTCTAAATTATTTCCTTTGCATCAAGCTGATACAGAAAAACAATAAGTTAAGGGCAGGAGGGTGGCGGATGTCTTTTTCATCCTTCAGATGTGGAATGTGGAACTTCCTCTCCCAAGGCCTCCTTACCGGGTTTCCTGTACCCACAGGGAGCGTGCGGGTCAAAGGTCAGACCTGCTGTAAATTCTCAGTGCATGCCAGAGTACAGTTGTTAGACCATTCCTTTCTTCACCTCCGTATTTTTTTTTAACCAGCATTAACTTTGTTAACTAGCACCTTCGTTAACTAGCCAGTTTGGGAAGGATTGAGATTTCTCTTAGCACAGCTACCAGAAGACTTACACCTTAAACACACATTGCCCACGTCACAACTACGTCATCAAGCTCAGTTGGAGGCTGTGCAGTAACGCCTAGCCTTCACCGGAAAAGTGCTTCTAATATCCTTCAATGGCCTCTGTCCAGAACAACCGGATCTGTTGGTCCACTTCATCAACTGTCTATGCAAATATCACGTGTTGGCATACTGTACATAAAGTGCATACGTAACATTGCTATGCTACGTACGGGTGACTTTTGTATTCACCAAATAGACAGGAAATTAAAAATATGGATACTGAAACACATTTCAGATAGATCTTAAGAACAAATCTAAAAACGAACATCTATCTGTCCGCTTTTTTTGTTTATTTCTTTAAACCTACTGCAATTCTGTTCAGATGTTCTTCCCTGCTCAGCCATCAGGAACCGGACAGTATTGCAGGCATGCTTGGTGTGTAGCTCAGATTTTGGATTTTAGATTTTTCACTGTCCCTTGTCCTCCTCCTGGGAGATCCCTATTCCCCCCTCCTCTGGCTTTCAGGTTAACATCTTTCTCCAGCCTGACTCCTCCTACCCTCCCACTACCCCACCTGTAACCTCTGTGTGCCATACTGCTGACCAGGTGAGAAGACAGCTAACCAGACTCTACTCTAATAAGGCTGCAGGCCCTGATGGTGTACGTCTTGGGGTGCTCAAAGCCTGTGCCCCCCAGCTATATGGAGTCCTTCACCATGTGTGGACATGGTGGAGGACTACAAATACCTGGGAGTGCATTTGGAACTTAAACTGGACTGGGCCAAGAACACTCAAGCCCTCTACAGGAAGGGCAAAAGCCGTCTCTATTTTCTGAGGAGGCTGCTGTCCTTCAACATCTGCAAGACGATGCTGAGAATGTTTTATGAGTCTCTGGTGGCCAGAACTATCCTGTTTACTTGCATGCTGGGGCAGCAGGCTGAGGGTAACGGACGCCAACAGACTCAACAAACTGATCCGGGAGGCCAGCGACGTTGTGGGGGTAGAGCAGGACTCTCTGTCGGTGGTGTCAGAGAGGAGGATGCTGACCAAACTACATGCCATCGTGGACAATGTCTCGCACCCACTTCATGACTTGCTGCTCAATCACAGGAGCACTTTTAATGAAAGACTCATTCTCCCAAAATGCACCACACAGCCACACAGGAAGTCATTCCTGCCTGTGGCCATCAAACTTTATAACTCCTCCCTCTAAGTGTCTGACACACAGACACTTAGTGAGGTTAAAACTGGACAATAATTTCTGTTTTGTACAATAACACTGGCTTGAAATGTGTGCAATACTCTACTGCTACCATTGTTCCTATTATTATTATCATTTTTATTATTATTATTATTATTATTAATGTTCACCATTATAACTCCTTAATTATGCAATTACCATATCATAACATTCCTTTAACTATGTAAATAACGTACATGTCCACACTCCTTATAATTCTTTATTTAGATTTCTACTTGATGTTTATACTATTTGTGCAACTGCAACACAGAATTTCCCTTTGGGGATTCTGATTCTGATTTTGATGTTTTATCCTTGATAATAAATAATTTGCCAAACAGATTGGCCCTTTACTCCTAATAATGTCTGGCCAATTGTTGTGGAGAGTAGGCGTCGGCTGTCTGATTCTGAAAGTTGCTAAACTTAACGGATGTGGAACCCCCAATCCAACAATCAGAAAGCTATCTGAGGATCTGAAGTATAAAGCAGCCTTTAGTCATGCAGAACGCCATCACTCATTCTAAGCTTGTTATCTCAACGTGTTTTGTCTATGACTGTCTCTTAAATTCAAATCCCTGTCTTTCATTCGTGTCCCTGTTGGGTCTCCCACATTCCAGACACTCCTTCCACTCTGACCCCCTCTTTATGGGTTAATGGTGTGAATTTCAGCACTTAAACTGTACTGAAGTGTGATAAGTATTTCTAACTAATGAGTTTCAGCAGCAGAGTCTTTCAAATTGCTGAATGCCCACGACAGACTCATACATTCACGTGAGCTTACATATTTTCATTGCATTGCTGTAATACTTTAATTTCCTACAAGTAGGCACTTGAACATGATTTCACATGATGCTGCTATGAGCATTGTTGGTAGTTAATCTAATAAAAGCAAGACTGATGCTCTCATATAATCTATACTTTCCTTAACAAATCCCATGAAAAAAACAACAACAGCAACAGTGTAAGACCCTCTCAATCAGGGATTCTCAAAGAGGGCTGAGGGGACCCTCAGGGGTCCTTGGCACTCTGCCAGGGGGTCCGTGAAACGTTTTCAGATACATTCCTCATTATCATGATATGAAACATCTCAAAATCTGTAATAATTTATTGATTACTTTCTAATCTCACAAATCTAATTGAATTTATAATCTGCAAATATGTTTAATACACTATAGAAGTGTAAAGCAAATACGCTATGTGAAATTATTCCAAGGAACATAGGTCTCTAGTGTACTCTCTATCTTGAGACCTTGGCTGACACAAGATTGAGAAACTCTGTTCTAAATAGACTTTACAACACGGTATGTGGCCCCAAGCCAATTGGTCTCAAGAGAAACTAAAAAAAATAGTCACAAACATAGTTTAATTTCAACTAATTTAATTTAATTTTTTTGTAGAAAAAGGCTGCTTAATTTCCTTAGTCATCATGGGACTGTTTTTTTTTTTTTTTAACATTGCTCAGACATGAATAAATAGTCAGCTGTGCATTAAGGAACATTTGGTGCACTTCTGAGTATTTACAGTAACAATGCTGTCTTTTTATGGGATTTGTTGACATAGTGAAAAACAGCAACCTTATTTTGGTAAAAGAGAATGTGGGTCCAGTTTACATATATAGCAATGGGAAACAGGGAGAAGTTATAAAGTATAAGCTATAAGGGACTATCATAGGAGCTAGTTAGGAGGAAGGCATGGTCGCTGCTGCACTTTCAAAAACCAAGTTATTGAAATTACAATTTCCAGAGGCATTTAGAAAGCATCATATGTGATCATGACGTTGTTTGTTTGGTAGAGCTGGTTAACACATAGATTAAGAAAGAGAGAGAGAGAGGGTTGTTTTCAAAGCTGAAACAGTAGTAACCATATGGGACTTACCCTGGCACCCTTCTCTGGGAAACATTGACAGCCTCCGCTGCAGTCTCTTCCTCCACATGGGCCACTGTCCTTCTTCCCACCCTGTGAGACACAAAACAGACAAGATTATGGCTATTGGAGCTCACATTATAGATGGCAAATATACAAGAAACTGCTACATTTTTCTGTCAACTTCATTTACATAAACACAGTAGAGATATACTGTATGCTCATGTGTTGTTGCTTACTTTCCTCTTTGTGCATTCAATGGGATACAGTGTGGGGTAAATTGTGTTTACCGTAGGTGTGACCGGCTGTGTTTGTGTACACTGTGGTTTGTGAATACACTTGTTTATGTGTGGAAGATTGTTTTAGTGTTGCCTGCACTGCTGTGGTTATTGGTCTGGTATGCAGAGAGGATGTTTTGGATGTGGTTCGAATGACTCATGATGGACATGCAGACATAATGGATGTTCATGAAAATCCTATTCATCACACGGGCTGGTCCCAGCCACTGACAGGGACAATTGTCTTTAGATGTCTGCATACCAACAAAACCACCCACCATCACAGGCCAATCTGTGTTCGACATGACACTCACACACACACACATGCACACACACACACACACACACAGGGGTCAGTGTGGACATGCCATGATCAAAGAGAGCATTCACACAAAAAGGTTTCCCCAACCCACAGGTCAGAGGTGTCGAGACCCTAAGCTAGCTGAGATAGCTGAATACGTTATTAAGACAGAATGGCATCTTGGAGAACTTTTATGTTTATGTGGTGTTTCAAATAAAAATCACATGCAACATCCAAGTTTGCCTTTCAGATCTTGTGCAACGACCACATTTCTTACTTATCAGAAGCAGAAGCAAAACAATTTGAAGCCTTGACAAACTGTAGACAAAAAACTGTAGACATGAACAAGTGCTCATTTTGTATATGTGTGGGTTAATCAGTGACTGTGTAGCCCATCCAGGGCTGTTTAAATGCATGACTGGAAATGCTGGAAATGCTTTCGCATACTTTATAATTTTCCATTGAACTTTTCACCGAGATTGACCGAGATTAATTAGTAGTAAAACACAGACACATACTGCAAAAAGTCTGCATTAAAATCCAAATTTCTATAGTTTACGAAATGGGTGAAAAGTCCTTTCAATTAGCATGTATGAGTGAACTTTGACTAGACATGTGGAGAGGCTCCATGTAGCTGGTTATGATTTCTCTCTCCCTCTCTTGTATCCGCCTACGTGCTCAACCTACACAGCCATACCATAACAAATGCCTCAATACCCTCCTCTCTCCCTTGTGAAAAGAAAAGAAACAAAATGGCCACTTTATGCCCACAGTGGCAACAAAACGGCAGATACAGGATCAGAATAATACTCACGCCTCACTTTGACAGCAGACCCCAGCAGTCTCTCTTACAATGGCCACATTGAGACTCTCCTCATACACAAAGACTTTCTTTTACTATAGAGACATCGTCATTTAATGATCCCCTATCTCCACAACAAAAAGACCCTCTTCCCCTCCCGTATGGAATGCACAAGGCTGCATTTCTTGGTTAACTACCAGTGGTCTGAGGGGTTCCTTTCAAACCACTGTTTGATGTAGATTAGACATGCTGTGATTGGCATAATTTATTCTGCTTGCTGCATGCTATGTTGGAAGACTCACTCTGTCTACAAGCAGCATTCATTACTTAAATCTTTAATTTTGAAATCATAATTTGAAAGAGGGTATATCTAAAGCAAGCCTTTATCTGGAGGGGGAATACCTTTACAATCTTTTTTTAGTTTCAGGAGTGGAGACAAAAAGGTTGTTAGGCTGTATCTTCTGTTAGGAGAGTCACAGATGACCTTTCTCCACTTTGAGGTGGAAGTCCAAAACACAGACAATAGATTACGTGATCTCTGGACAGACGCACAAAGGAATGGCTCCCAAGAAGGCAATAACACATTATGAAGCTATGCACCATCAATTAAAGTTTATAGGCTCAAAATAGCTGATGGCTGTTTCAGCAGAGGACAATAGGACTGTGCTACAATATCCTGTTTTCTCCACCCACTGTCACAATAACCTTTTCTTTGTTAAAATCACCTTTTCCATTGGTGCACCTTCGATGATAACATGTTGCTGTTTTCATTTTGCAACAGTGCAACAAAGCTTAAAGTACTTGCTGCCTATTAGTCCAACCATTTTCTCTTTCTTTCTTTTCTCTTTCTTAGGGTGCTATCACACTTGTAATTCAGTTCAATTAGTTCCACTCCTGTCCAAAAAAAACACACGCTAGCCTTTTAGTTTGTTCCCTTTTGTGTTCACAGTGACTTATTAGCTTGAAGAGTTATAGAGTTACATGGATCCACATTAGTAAAGGTGAAAGGGTGGATCTGCTACCTAGCAGGTTCATTTGTGGTGTTAACTGACAACAGGCTTACAACATACTACACAACACGACAAGAGAGACAGATGCATCCAGACCGCCAAAAACCACAGTGTGGAGTCCTGCAGACTATAACTATAAATCTGACACCTATGTTAAGCTATAGTGAATACCAGACTGAACACTTCTTCCTTGAGCCAAAGAGACAAGCAAACAGGCAGAAGATACATTGCTATGTGTCTGCTGGTTTGTTTTTTCTGCCTTTGACGCACAGATGATCTGATGTCATCCTGCAGTGTCTTTCATTTTTAAATAAAGTATCTACTAGTATACATGAGAACTCTCTCTAATATTTTTTAACGGTCAGACAACAGGGTATATGATTTGAAACAATGGCCATAAACCTGGTCAGTTCCTAATCTCCGGTTTACGGTGATTGTTCATTTGTGGCTTCTCATTTACAGTAAGCATCCCCAGTGATGATCATATTGTATGTGTTGTGAACTACCTTAAGTTATCATGGGCATCAACTGCAGTCCTCTGCTATACCTCAAGACTGCAATGACATGCATAAACCTAAACTCTTCTTCATATATAAATTAACCTGTGCCTTTGTGTACACCACTCAGACCACACACAAAGTCCAATGAGAAATAAAACACTCCACAGAAGATAGATTAGAAAAATAGACCAAATTTTCCTCTTAGAGCCAACATGGTGTCTCCTGAGCAAAAACAAAAATCATATTCCTCTCTTGCCAAGTTCCCCAGTGTATCTGGAATGTGTATACCAGTTTGTCCATTGCTATGAGCAGAGCTATGAGAAAGAATTAAGTATTACTGTGTAATACAATTAAGTGATGTTTCATCAGGAGTAAATCTACAGTATCATTTCCCTTAAAGCAACACTTAAGCATTTAGGAAAATTAAACCCATAGTACCTTCCTTAAATAAAGGTTTAATAGAATAAGTTAATACAAGATGTAGTTCTGTCTGTAAAAACAGAGCCAGTGAGGTCATATTTGTAAGAAAGATGTCTGTTACTGATATCTCCACGTGTCTATGGCCGCTCTTATGTATGCATATGTGTAGGGACGTACTGTATACTGTATGCAAGCCATTCCGATGTAAAGAATTTTTTCCCCATCTACTTTCTTTTATCAGGGTTTCATTAAATAACTAATTGCACACCATCAAAGCACTGTCTAAAGATAACCCTTGAGTTTAAGTTCTTAGAAGAGTTCAAGGTCCCCAAGCCACAGAGGTCAGATTAATGCCTTTTTTTAAATGTTTTTATTGCCTACCCTGTTTTTTATGGCTGCACTGGTGCCTCAAACCAAATGTCCTTCAATGTACAGTAAATTAAATAAAACCAGCTGTGTCAACAGCACTCTCACGCTCAATTATTCCCTTCCTGCTGATACACATACGTACATACAGTACATTATTGCTATTAATGCTTTTAGAAACACTTATATTGTTCACCCTTTTATTGATGGACAGTGTTACATTTTGTGAGAGATTATTTGCTCCAAGTGAGAATGTTACATGTGAAATTGAACACTATAGTAGGCTATATGGCAATGTTGTTTTCATTACAAAACATTTGCACAATGCACCCCAAACCACTTTTCCATGTTGATAAGAGCATTAAAATGAGAAAAAATTATGGGACAAAAAGAAATCAAGGGACATTTAGAATAGATTAAAATGTGCAATTAATTTCAATTTAGCTATGACATTAATGCAATTAATCATGAAATATCTTTCTGTGATTACATTTTTAGTTTTATTTTTATATTCAGAAAAAAATAATAATGTAAACATAACATTCACGAACAGTTACAAACAACACACTGGGGCTAAGAAACGCGTCCCAGGGCCACAAAATCACACAGAGGAAAAACGGGAGGGAGGCAGACAAAACAACGCATGCAGAAACAGACACACACAAACAGACACACATACAGACACAAGACAAGGGACCAATCAAACACGCGAACAAAAGAAAAAGCTACAACATTGCTTTCAAGGACTCAGCAATTTTCATGTGATGCATTTTCACAGGGGAGATCTATGTCCTATGTATGAAATTATAGCAAAGCTGCTGATGATCTGGATTGCGAGATACTTCTGGAATATTAGACCATACATTATGACAGTTGAGAGCGGGGCCTGGGCAATTGCGTGCCAACGGGGCCAGATATCACCAAGAACTGATAAAGCCTGGATACCATAACATATTTTTTAGGCTGCACAGTAAATAACTTCCGTATAGGATGGATGGGCAAAGGCCTCGGCCAAGGGACACCATGTGCCATGAGTGCCGAACTTAACTGAAGGTAAAAAAAAGGGGAACGTGGCAGACTGAACGCATTTTGTAAGTCACCAAAAATGTCTTTTAGACAATGAACTCCCCCTTGTTCCGTCTGAGGAGCCGTTATCAGCCTCCCACCATCAGGAGTGTTATTCTATTATTTATAGTGTATTATTGAATAAAGGGGAAAAGTGTGCCAGTTACACGCTATATGGCAGTATGTTCCAGCTTATCTCCAAGATTTGATACGATGTGAGATAATGGGGCCTAAAGCGTAGCTGGCACTGTTTGTTTGAAATATTGGCAAAGAGAACATCAAGAAGTGACCAAGGCTCTGTCATAGCACTTTCTAAGGTACGCCAGCAAACAGACACATCTGGGGTAAACCAAGGAAGAAGGGGTCTTAAAACAAAGGACCAGAAATAATGTTTAAAGTTGGAAATTGAAAGGCCACCATCCTCTCTCCTCCTCCGTAGGGTAGCCATTTTAGGTCGCGGCCGCTTGCCTTTCCAGATAAATGCGGATACGGCTGATTGTAACTTACGATGAATCGTATGAATCAACATTGGGAGACCTATCAATTTTTCCACATCTTTCAAAACACTGTTCAGAGGAACAGAAGAGTTATGTTTAATTACGGTTTAAGCAGGGAAATACCTCAATGCCTAAATATTTAAACTGCTTAACAACTGGGATGTTTTCAGCAATGGTTGAGTTGGGGGCAGAATCATTAAATGAAGTAGTACAGATTTTGACCAGTTCATTTTAAGGCCTGATAAGCTTCTATACTCCTCGCATAATGATAGAAGGTGAGGAAGAGACTGATTGGGGTTCTCTAAAAAGACCAACACATTGTCTGTAAATAATGAGAGATGATGCAGTGTACTTTGTGTCTGAAGGATTAGAATACAAAGCTTTGATCATACCAATGAAAGTTTTACCAAAGCCCATCACCTCTAAGACTGAGCGTAAAAATGGCCACTCAAGTCTGTCAAAAGAGAAAGAAGTGACATTGGGGTCTTACTGTCCCCCACCACATTCACAATGTGAAGAAGGTGTCTAATATTGTCTGCTGCAAGTCCTGTTTTTATGAATCCACTTTGGTCAAGGTTCACTACTTTTGACATATGGGACTCCATACGGCGGGCTAGGAGCTTTGCTATGTCAGTGTTAAGTAGGCTTAGAGGGCGATAGCTAGAACACTCTGTAGGATACTTATCTTTTTTCAGGAGTAAGGAAATCAAGGCCGTGTTAACATCCCTTGAGAATTCACCCTTTTCAACAGAGAAGTTAATCATGTCAAGAAG
Source organism: Etheostoma cragini (assembly GCF_013103735.1). Classification (NCBI taxonomy): domain Eukaryota; kingdom Metazoa; phylum Chordata; class Actinopteri; order Perciformes; family Percidae; genus Etheostoma; species Etheostoma cragini. The sequence continues at coordinate 12,111,143 of NC_048417.1, forward strand.
GAAAGGGCCAAGCTGTTCCCAAAAAGTTGCATAAAATTCAGAAGGAATCCTATCAAAGCCTGGTGATTTTCCTTTTTGCATATTCTGTACTGCAGTATTAATTCCCCAATAGAAATTAATATGTCCAAGCTAGCTGATTCCTGTGCTGATAACTGAGGCAAGTAAAGCTGATTTAACCAGCTGTCACAGTGAGATTTATCCAACATAACCTCAGATTCATACAGATTGGAATAACATTTCTGAAAGGATTTATTTATTTCAACAGGGATAGTTCTAATATTTCCATCGGAAGATTTAATAGCGGGAATGTCTGCAAAATAATCACTTGATCTTAATCTCACAGCGAGAAGGTTACTAGGTCTAGCGCCCTGAAAGCAATTGCGCTGTCTTGCTCTATGGATGAGGAATTCAGATTTCTGTATCAGGATGTTGTTTATTTCCTTCTTGACTATATATCATTCTAAAGCTATCTGGTCCGAAACATTTGTTTGTAACAGTGAGTCTAATCTGGTGAACTCAGCTTCAAGGTGTTGCAGCTTCAGTGACTTAGCTTTGTGCGCATTAAAGCAGAAAAGGATGGGATTACCCTAATAAAACCTTTTATCTGGTATTCAGCTCTAAACTGAATAGGTTTAATGAATGATATAGCATTCATTTTTCAGTAAAGGATTATTGAAGTCATCTAACCGCACGTTGAGACAATTGGCCAATTGTTGTCAGATAATGCCATGGAGAGTAACAGCGCTTTATCAATTGAATGAAATAATTGAGGGATGCAAAAAGAAAATCTATTCTGGAAAATGATTTACGTCTACCTGAGAAAAAGGAATAGTCCCTAAAAGTAGGATTAACTGTACGCCAAATATCTAGGCCCCGAGCTGCTGGCCCATGATTTCAGGCCATTTGTAGTCTGATCCTGGCCCCTAGTGGCATTCGCATTCAACCAGTCAATAAAAAATCCAGACCCTTGACTTGTGCTGAATCTATGGTTTGAGAGAAGGCTTGCCGCCGCTTGACTGTGAAGTTGCTGTAATCCAGGGGGGAAGCAAATTTTGACAAGCGGAGATCTCCACTCAGCTTGTAGGATTGCCTGCCTGATTATGTAGCAGAGGACGTTGAAAATCAACATGCAATTAGTAGTGGTGTTCTTCTTTGGGTTATCACTGTAAATTTGATGGGCTCTCATAATCTCAATCTGAACATCTGCTAGATTTGGGAACCACTTAGGCAGTGAATGTGAGAGATACTAATGCTACTAGCATTAGCACCTTCTAGCCCCTCCTTCAGCCCAACGAGGCGGATGTTGCATCTCCGGTTTCTGTCCTTCAGGTCTGCTAGCTTCACCTCCAGCTCTTGTAAAGTGCGACCATGACTGTCAAGAATACTTGCTTTGCTTTCCACGGTGGTTTTCAGGTTGTTCACATCAGCTCTGATAGAGACAAGGCTTGCAGTCAGAGATGCTAACTGAGCACGGATAGCAGTTAGCCTGTTCTGAAATCTGAGAAAAACGTGGCTCGAGGTAGCTTTTCTGTTTCTCCAACAATGCCTCTGCAATGGCGTCCGTATCACCGCGTTGGACTTTGTTCTTGTTTGCCATTCTGCTTCAAGTAACTCTAACGAGCACAAGGTGGTAAAATAATGGAACCATATACAACAACTATTTGACAAATTAGGGCCAGAAGCTAAACCTTAAGACGCAATCTCTGTCCAGCCGATCATGTGACTCCACGATTAAATATTCTATTTGTTGGACAGCACAAACTGTCAGCCAATCAAAGATGAGTATTTTCCATGACTATAATAGAAGTATAATAATTTTCCACACACAGATGTAAGAACAATATTTTGAAGAACTTGTTAAGATAATGAAAATAAGATTTTTTTGGTGTAAGTTTTAGGTAGTTTCCTCGATCAAATACTGTACCACAGTCATACAGAACATGACGTGATGAAGGTTGGTTTGTGTGCATAGTCTGTGGTCAGCCTGAGTCATACAGTGCATACAGTAGGTTTACCACAGACATAACCACTTCCTAACACTTCCTGTCAACCTCTAAAGCAGCCAAAATCAACACTGCATCTCAGCAACGAGAACAGGATGATGTTGGGTATTGAATGACGGCAGAGCACGGAGCCGTCAGGCAGAGGAGCTGTTCTGCAGCCGTTCCGCAGCCTGTGTAAATTACAGTTAAAGAAATAGACCAAAATATCCTGTTGTTCTGGACGGAGACCGATGAAGAAAAATAGAAGCACTTTTCCAGTGATTGCTAGGCTTTACGGTGCAGCCTTCAACTGAGCTTTACAATGTAGTTGTGATGTGTGATTGTTAGTATCCCATGATGCTCTGGGAGACCATTCTGACTTATCAAAAGCTTGTTTTTCAGCTTGTCAACTAATGGAAGGCTGTTCAATCAATGCAGATGACACAAATCATATATGGTGAAGAGGAATCACCCGAGGGCAGAATAGTTTGATATGACCATAAATTCTCAAGATTACCTCAGAGGGTTAAAACAAAAACAGCAATAGAATAAATTAAACAGTAACAGACTCACAGTTTGTGTAATAAAAGAAATAATAGTTCTATTAATAGTTCTATAATTCCATCAAATAATAGAGAAGTATCGATAATGGTCCTTGGATCTACATTACTTCAGTCTGGAAAATGTTATCAATATCAATTCAAATTAACAATCCCCATCCCTAATCCTTATATGGTTTAAACAAATTACAAATGCCAAAAAAAAAGATAAAATCTGAGAAATTGAAGTAAGTATAATTTTAGGTTTACACAAATTAGTGCATAAAACAACCATCACTGGGATCTAGGAAATGCATTGTAAAGCCTCTCCTCTATGAAACTAAATAGCAGACAGAGCATAAAACACACACAGGAGACAGATGGGAGTCCATGATGTTGACTCACAGCTGTGGATTCCACATACCAGATAAATTACTCAAAAAAACATCCCATAATCCGTAGAGATTATTAACAAGCTAAATACATAATTGAGAAATGTGCGTGGCAACCTTGACCTTAAGAAACGATGTGACAGAGACGGACAAATTTTGAGAGGAAGTAAATCTCCTGATTCCACCAGTAAGTTTCCTTATGAAACCATTACTTTTTGTTTGCAGATGTTGTTACAAGAAAAAAAAATGTATCAGTCTTTTTGTCAGACAGATAGTATTTTTACTCTCTGTTGTTTAAACATCCAAACATTCACAGATCAACCTTGATGCCATCAGAAAGACTCTGACCTGATGGAAATGACAAACTGCCTCTTTGAGATGAATCTTTGAGTTTGCCCCCCCGGGTTTGAGGTATCAAATAAACAGAGATCGCAGATTGTTGCGTTGAGCAATGAGTGTTTGATCTGGGAGTGGTGGTGACACAGTTTCTACCCTTCAGTAACTCACCCTATAAGGAGAACAGAAGAAACTGAGGAAAGGGATGTGAAATATGGCTGCTGTAATAACAATAATAAGGTTCTTAACAGAAACCAAATCCTACTACAAGGAAACCTATGGCCATAAATGAGTTAATCTGTGGGCTGTTTGCCAGTGGCTGTTGCTCATCCTTAATTAAGGGATCTGACCTGCAGCCTTTACACAATGACCTTGGCCAAAAATATTTCAGATCCCACTATCCAATATTTATAGATGCAAATTCACTTTTACAACCACTACTTTGTTTTCGTACATTTTCACCATTTTGATTTTAATTGTGTGTCTGTGTTTATACATTTATGTCAGAGAATCTGTCAACTATAAATTGTGCCAAGGTAGCAGCTGCGTTTCTTCATACTAATGATGAGAAAGCACAAACTCGTTGAATTTGAAACACCTGGCCACTCTCAACAAGAAGCTCTGAGAAGGGTTTCTGTACACATCTGTGATTAGAAACATGCTGTGTGATATGTCTTGATGCATATCTGCCCTATATCTCAATGTCAGCAGTGAGACTGATTCTGCACTGGGTGTGCGATACTCCCTTTGCCAGCTGAGAACAATCTCTGTGAAGGATACATTATAAGCATGCCAGCCGGCGTTAACATCCGACTCAAGAAGTAACTTAAATATTAGGAAAGTTTTGTTCATTTAGCTTGTCAGTCCTCTACTTCTTTTGTCCAGACAGATATAACTAAACTACACTATTGGATGGATTGCCATAACATTTGGTACAGACATTTATGTTCCCCACAGGATGAATTGTACTTTAGTGATCCCTTAATTTTTCAACATCAGGTAAAAAATTTTTACCTTATTATTTTGTTCAATATTTTTAGTTTATCCCCAAATACGTGGGAAACTAATTACAGCTGTCTTAGCTGTACTTTGTGTTTATTCCTAATTAGCAAATGTGCATGCTAAAATGCTAATTTAAAATGGTGAACATTGTAACTGCTAAACTCAGCATATCTACCTTGACAAGCCAGACCCAGTTATAATAACACACATTAATCGCTCATGTATTGACCAAGCCAAGCCAAGTCTGTATTTGTCTAGCCCAGCTGATGTCTTGTATAAATGTCTTTGTCCTTATTTACCTGTATTATTGTTTTAGTTGTCCAAATCTGTCTAGTCTATATTGATGTCCTGTACAAATGTCTGTCCCGTGCTGTAACCATGTTCAATGTTTTATGTATCTGCAGAAACGGAACCTGCTAAAAAACAGTTTTTAAACTGAGTCTGGCCCATTAATATTGTAATGTAATGTAATGTTACTTTTAACTTTCCTGTATAAGAAATATTAATGAATGAAAATTACATTTTCTAACGCTAGGGTGCATCTGGATTTCTAAGCTACAGCACATCATTCGGCATTTAGCTCAAAGCACTGCATTACTTAAGTTCAGCCTTACAGAGACGCTAGCATGGCTGTAGACGCTTCTTAAAAAATAATAAAGGTGAAGAAGTTTTTTTTTCCTACTATGTAAAATCAAATTTTGCTAGAAATGTCTCCTAGCTTTTATCCAATCAAGGCAGGGCAGGGTATTTTCTTAGTTTTATGTAAAGTATTATATATACATTAACCATTATGTAATTCAAAGACTTTTAGTTTCGGTTTATGCTATCTGGCCAACAGTAAGACCAGCCCTGCATTCAAGGCCCGTTTCTCACTTTGTACAAAAGAAAAGATCTTGAACATCTTGAATGACTTCATCGCACTGTGAGCAGCCTCACTGCCGCCTCAGTGAATCCCGGATAACTCAAGGTGGAATTTGTAAGGACATTCTTGCTTCGCTGAATAAAAAGAGGAAAAAAGCACGTCTAAATTACCCCTGTGAGTGGGAAGCTATAAATATAAAACTTCAAATGTCTGTGTGTGTCTGTGGGAGCAAGTGAGTAATGCTGGTCATCATTGTTGCTGTCTGGCTCTGTGACTCACAGGTAGGCTGTAAAAAATGTTTCCTTCACAGTAACTAAATAAGTGATACTGATGCAGTAAATTACACGGAAATGGTTGATCCCTATTTTACTTTTTCAACAACCAATTCACATACTTATTTCAAACCGTTTGTATTTTGTCTGTCAGATTGGTTCTTATTTTTCAGCGCAGTGCTAAAATACAAAACTGTAAAAAAACCAGACTAAACCAAAAAGTAACCCAGGCTGTCAAAAAGGGGGAGTTTATACTTTCTGTGCAGCATCAGCTTCCGGCAATAGTTAGACACAGAATTTAGTCAAATAATCAGAACAGTAAAACAAACACATACAGACAAAGCAGTTAGAAACACACACACTCACTCACACAGACACACACACGCAAAAAAGCTCAAATTGCAAAACATCAAATGCAACTAGGTTTGTGTTAGCGTAGTCTTTATTACTGAGTCTTGATGTAACACCAGATGTCCCAAAGGCCTCTATTTTGGTGATTAGGGAATGTCTCGTGCTGGCCATAATGGAACCAACTCAGTCTCACGCCACTTTGTGAAATGGTCACGATATTTTGATTCATTAATTTGTGTACATGTTGCAGTTTTCTTGTTTATTACGTGTACATGTCGCGATTTTCGAACTTGACCATTTCACAAACTACCATGACACTTTGCTGCTCTGGGGGACAGGGAAAATGAAACGCCACACGTGGGATGGTGACGACAACTCACGTGACGACATGATCCATGGTCTATGGGGGACGCAACGGGGAAATGAAATGCCACATGCCGACCACAACAACAGGACAGTTGTGGTTAGGAAAAAAAAATGGGGAAAGGAACAGTCACACGCAGGACACGCAAACAACAACGGGACGGTTGTGGTTAGGAAGAGAATAACAATCCCCGATCTCCGTGGTGAAAGTCCTGTGTTCTTTGACCGATCCGCCACAGCTTTACAATTCTACTCGCTACCGTGATTGTTGCGTGATCACAAAATAGGCTTCCCATTGAAATACATTACTTCAGAATTCGTAGTTGACGTGACATGCACACAAATCAATAGATTAAATAACGTGACCATTCCACAAAATGACATGAAATTGGGCTGAATGGATCTCACAGATGTCATACATGATACTCAGTACAGCACAGCTTACAGAGCAACTCAACATTTCAGTAATGTCTCGATAGATCTGCACTGTATGGTTTCTGTTGCACTTCAAATTGAAATAAAGGAGGAAGAATGGTGAAAGGGACAGGGTCACTCTGCTGAGAGCAGGACAGGATTTTGAAGTAGAACATGAGCTAGCAGATGGACCTGAAATAAGCAGGACAGAGCAGAAAGTCAAACTGTGCTCCTGTGGCTCGGCTCCAGTGTAAACACAGCTCTGGTTTCTGCCCTGGACCTGACACAGCTGGGCCTTCCCTCTCCTTAACTGGCCTCAGGTCACACAGTTTCAACTCCATTTCCCAGTGGGGCACACTTCTAATCAATGCTTCCTGCTACAGTCTGAGCTAAATAGAGATGGGATTAGAATTGTTTCTGTTTTGGATCTTAGTGCTAACAGTCTAATCTGTCAGACCTTGTTATTGTGATGGCCCTGCTGCTCAACCCTTGAATCAGATAATCAATCACATCCAGATGGGATGATCCATTCAGAAAGAACCTGGACACCCGAGAGGCCTGAGAACAGTCATGTTTGTTTTGTATTTCTACTTATGAGAAGACAATGTCCTCAGAAGGAAATCACAATGATGATTTACAAGGATTAGAGTTGAAATGCATAGTCAGGATAAATTTAGTTATTCATGAAATGGACCTAAGCTATAATGATTAGGATGGTAAAATTAGTATGACTTGAGTCCAGACACAGAGAAGATGGACATGGTACAATAGTCAGGAGAAGTGGTTGATGTAAACCTTGATGTTATTTTGTGCTTTAGGCCACAATAACAGAAACATGACTAAAAGTGACAAAAAATAATAACGTAACATTACAATTCACCTTAAAGACCAATGTAAAAACCAAATTATATACCAAATTACATTGCAATGCATCAAAAGGTTGCTGAATTATTATAGACAAAAGTGGTGGTTGACATTTGCCAAAGGAAAAAAGACAAACAAGGGATAAGAGAGAGAGAGAGAGAGAGAAAGAGAGAGAGAGAGAGAGAGAGAGAGACGGAGAGGTAGAAGGAGAAATTGGACATGGTCATGTTATCACAAAGTGCACATTTAACTTTGTTAACATTCTTCACATGACAAGAAATAGTTCAATCTAATCAATTATGCCATAACTGAGATAGAAATGAATGGCCTTTTCTCCAGTCCAGATAAAAATGTTTGTAAAGCCCTACAGTAAGATGAATGAATGGCCATGTTTCTACTGGATGGGATATCAAAGTTGTGACATTATGGAGGGCCTACATACCACAGGAAAGTTCAAGTCTACACATCAGTGCATCACCAAAATAAGGACCAATAAATGAAATTCAAACAAATGACTCTAGAAATGTAATGTATTGTAATGTCATGTGGGCACCTGTTGAACTAAACAGCACATAATCTAACAAGCCCAGATTCCTTTTGTGAGAGTATGTATAGTCTTTGGGTAAACACAGCTGAAACAATCCTTCCATATGAGCTCACTGAGAAAACTCACCTCGTAGGAGAAAAGCTGAGAAAGGAAGAGTGAAAGAGCGGGAGGACAGACGCATTTGCAGATGGATGATGAGCGAGCAAGGGGACAGAAGACAGGGGAGATCGAGACCAGGGGCAGGATGAGGCTATAAAAGGAAGTGAGACTGAAGCCTTGGAGGACTGGGAGGAATATTTCTGCACAGCCTGATTGGACCCCTGTGTCTCTTCATTAATCACTGTGAAATTGAGTGAGGGCCAAGGACAGGGGTGGCTATATATACAGTACATAGGGATTGTCCAGAGACAATGTCCACAATGAATTTACTTCCAAACTTTATTCAACTGACTTATTTAGAGAAGTCAGTTGAAGCTGCTGGACTTTAAAACAATGCTGTGTCCTTCCTAAAAAACTGTTGCATATATACAAAGCTCAATTCTATTACTAGAAGTACTTAAGAAGGTATGTACTGTAAGTACTTCTTAGAACATTTGGTAGGTATACTGTATGGGTGGGCAATATAGATAAAATTCTCTATCACTGTATATGTCATTTTCTATCACAGTATCAATATACATTGTATATTTTGCATGTATCATATATATGATAATTTTAAAATGAACTCTGAACCAGCAAACTTAAAACCTCCAAAATCAAAGCGTTTTTGTCAAACTGACCGAACCCAAAACTGCACACAATCAAGGATGGGCAACATTGCAGGATTTTCACCAATGGCTTGATGCACTAAGATATATTTAAAGGGTAGCTGCTTTAGAGTTGAAATGATTAGTCTTTTAAGCAATCAGACCATCAACTGAAAAACAAAAGACAACTATATGTGGTTTAAGCTACTGGACTTTGGTAGGTGTGCACAGTTACGTTTTTTCCAAAATGGAAGTACGGCATTTATAGGTATTATTTCTATGGACAAAGACACAGAGAGAGTTTGTGTGTGTGTAAGTGTGTGTGTGTGTGTTTGTGTGTGTACGTGTGTGTGTGTCTGTCCGCGCACAATTCACCGTACACTGCTGTCGGCAAGAAACTCTTGACACATCAAACTCCACTCTGTTTCCTTTTACTGTTTAGAAAGCTTCTATGGTTAATCTATTTTCTCTTCACACTATTCTGCACTCAGGTAAAACCAACCTTCACTACGCCCGCAGACAAACACAGCCCACACTCTTTCCACATGTGAGAAAGAAAATTAGACTCACACATCCTGCCAATGAGGGAGAGCAAATTGGCTGACTAATTCAAGACATCTTTCAGTACCCCACAAGAAACTCCAAAACAAATTGCTTGCAGATTTACTGACCTTATAATCCTCATGGTTGTACATGTGTGCTTGTTTAAGGAGGCATTTGTGCACCAATGGGGGCAACCAGCCAAGCTCACCAGGCTTTTCCTCACCATCACAATGCTGAACCATGGAGAATAATCAAATAATCAACACCACTAAGTTACATTTCAAACAGCTGTTCCTGTGGAAACAATACTTAAGCAAACAAAAGACTCACATACTACACATCCATTCACATGTGAGCAGGCATGCACGTGCATCCACACAAACGTTACACATTAAAAATGCAGGAAGGTCAGAGAGGTTGGTCACAGATGTGAGTGCAACACATCATTCGAAAATGCATGCCACCACACAACACACATCCATGCTTGCACACACCAGTGACAGGGAAACCCCACACATGGGCTTCTCATCCGAGGCTGCGGCTTCCTGCAGCACAGTACAATGGGCTTTTCCCTTGATTGTTACAGCCAGGCGCTCTCTATATCACAGCCACTATTTTGGCAGGGGATGTGCTGGCCATTTTTCTATCCTTATCACAGGCAGACATCGTCCCCCTCGCCCCGGACACACGCCTTCCTCTGCCATCAAACAATCACATTTGAGAGGTCAGTCACGTGCCTGCTTTCCATCAGATGACCCCATCACACAGCACTCATTCACGTTTAGACCCAGACTTATGTTTTAAAATTTTTAACAAATAAAATGCACGGCTGTGTTACCAATGTTAACTGTATTTCCATAATTTGCATCTTTTCACATTCTCTTATAAAGATTCCCAACATCCTTGTTGCGGCTGTAAGCAGTCCAACAAAGTGCTGCCGCAAGGGACTAAACACTAAGAGATACATAAACACACTGTTTCAAGATTGTATTGCAATGATTCATTCCGCCACACGTAAAATACAGCTTCTGCAGTTACCAAATGTAATGTTACTTGTGAGTCAAAATAAGCATGTTAGTGCGGTGGTCAACAGAAAGTATTCGCTCCCAGGCTCACCCCGTATTTGTCAAAGCCCCAAAACCCAGGTGAACAAGTGAAGCAAGCAAATATAATGTTATCAATCCCGCTCAAGCCGTGATGAACATGCCAACCACCTACAATACAAACGCCCATTTTAAGAATCAATTAATAATATAAATGAGATCATAAACAACATACATTATGTGGCTCCTACAATACTAAGTTTGATTTAGTTTGTCTGCGTGGTTGCAAAGTGAACATGTCAAAAAGGCATATGGAGAAACAATATCACAATCATCCACTTAGCTAGTAATCGCTAAAGCAGATGCTGCTGCTAGGATTCCAGGTACTGTAGGAATCTGGAGCCAAAAGCGTCTCTTCCATGGTCGCAGACTAAATTCCCACAACTCTGTCATCCTCTGCCAGCATTATCCCCTCATTCCACCGTGCTCAAACACTTCTTGAAATATATTCTTAAACACATGAAAATCCGAGCCTCTCAAAAGGACCTACATGAAACATCCTGTGAACATTACTGCCTCAAGAGCCTTCCTTCCTCCGCCAACGGACACTGATAAACAGTATTTGTTTGCAAGGATTATGTGCGTGTGTGAAGGGGGAGTGCACACTATCATGTTTTTGGTCTCTGGTTCAATTTTAGTCTGGCATCTCCAAGTAGAATGCGGAGAAGGAAATCCAGAAGCTAGGATCCTCTGATCTACCGTAGAAACTGTTCCCAAGGCCATGTAATGTGGTACCTAAGAGTCAAAGCAGGTATGACTACACAGCTGACTTTAAGGGTGCAGTATGTTTCAACAAACGTTTGTGAAAAGTGTTGTTTGAACAAACACTAAAGGCAAAATGCATGTAACGTTACTGCAGGACATGCCAATACTTGAGGGTGGGTTAAAAAGCATGTCATGATAGATAGGGGTGAGACACAATTAATCAGTCAGTCAATTGCAGTTATTTTCAAGCAAAAATGCTAAATATTTGCTGGTACCAGATTGTAAAATGTGAGGATTTGATAGTTAGCCAAATATATTTGGTTATTGGACGGTTGGTTTGACAAAAAACAGACATTTAAATCACTTCAAAAATGTCATCAGCATATCTATCTAAAATAAAAATGAATCAAGAAAATAAACAGCACATTAAACAATACTGAAAATAATTGTTAGTTTTAGCCCTAGTGGGTGCACTTGTTGGATTGTAGGTTACCAATACAGAAATTGCTGGACGCACTGGAAGCACACTGAAGGCTTCACGGCAGCAGAGTACTCCGTCAGAACTGCTTGTTGGATGGTCGTCCTCCTTTCAACACTTTTTCAGAACTGACAATTTGATATTCACAACCACTTCACTGTGATTGGCTAGCAGCACAGTGATTAGTAAAGAGCCATGGCTTGAACTTCTATCTCAAGATCTCTTATTTGAATTCTTCCACAACTAATTTCTGTCACTTTTTGTGTTTACAACCAAGTGCAACACAAACAATGCTGAGTCAGAAAAAAAATTAACAGCAAATTAAATCTCACATGCAAAATGTCTTGAGAATTATAATTTTGACAGGAAGGGGAATTCTAAACGTAAGGCACCACATGGAGACGGATGGTGGGAAACAGTTGTATAACATAGAGGCTGGGGTTAAAACAACTAAAATAGTCCCATTGGTCACATTTGGCTCTGATATGAAACCGAATCATATTTTCTCAGAAGCAGCTTGAGACATTCTGTCTCAAATGGGAAACTTCAGAGATTGATGTTTGACTGGTTACTGCTTCCTTCACCCTTTTACATGTAGATGTGATTACCTCATGATCTACAGCTCATAACTTCTGAAAGAGACCTCATTACCCTATTAACAGCTTCTTTAATGTGTGCAGATGGAGGTGTTTTACCAAAAAACTTCAAAATCTGGTTGAACGTCACACCCAGACACTGAAAGTTTTCTGTTCTACCTCAAGCTAGTTGTATAATCAATGTGAGCTTTTTCTTCAATTGAGAGTAAACAGCCTTCACAGAGCACATGGATGGTGCCAAACTAAAATTAGAATGCTGTCTTCCAGTATCACCGCCTTGAGGCAAAGCTGCAAAATACACAGAGAAGCTGAGCTGTGTCACACGCATTTAATCAAGGACTGACCAAATCCAATAAAAACAAGACACAACAGGTCTTTTCATCAAACCCAAGAAAATTACTTGTTCCTTAAATATAATATCAAATGTTTGACAGAACCACTGGCCATCTGACGTCCCGTCAAGCGGCAACAAACAAACAAAGCAAAACAAGCTCACATGCTGTACACTCAGAAAAACACACAAGTATTCAGCCTCATGTGTGCACTTTCCTTTCCTTTCGTCAAGCCCACATTTGTGAGTTTGATGGAAGGAAAATTAAAGTAGGTCATGCAAAGTTATTAGGTGTGAAAACAGAGATGATGGAGGTGCATTTTTATGGGCTATTACTTTGACCCAGTCAAACATTATAATTGTTTATTGAAACATCTGTGTTTTTTCTGGCACTTAAACCTTTATGACAATATAGTGTAAAAATCCAAGTGAGGGTGTTTATGCATATGAGGAAAAACAATAAATCCATGCACGTGAACAGGAAGGTTTTTTTCCAAAGCAGGAACAGTGAACTGTAATGTCTACACACCCACAAAGCGACACTACTGATAATGAACATTCCTAGGACAAGAAGGCATGACATGCACCATGGGTCCATTCTTAGCTTCCTTTCCACTGTCCAAATGTACACGTCAGCATGCTACAGTCACTAAGTGTGTATGCAACTAACTATTTTTAGATGAAACCTTCAGTTCTGTGTGGAGTGATGAGGAGACTGTAACTTTCCTCTAATGAATACATTTAACAAACAGAAATGCAGATTCTTCCACATTGTGTTCATTTGAGGTTTGGCTGGCTGTCTTTTAATTACCTCTCTTCTTCTGCAATGTTTTATGGTACCCAACTGGAAAATTGGTGCCACTAGCTGTTTATCTCGCCCAACTTCTAATATTCGCATAACAGTTGGAAGGAAACGCTCATTAAGTTGCATTTTTTTACCAATTTACTAGACTTTGTTTTTTCAAATTTGTACTTTTTGGATGGAATTTGGCTACTGTCTTTGTTGATGTCCTAGTGACAGTAAACAACATCTAGTGACATCTACTAGTCAGCAAGCCAGACTCCACTAGTCTGATAGTAGCACAAAGAGAGAATGCCATACCAAAAATGACTGCAGCTTTAAAAGATACTCACTGAATTTGTTTAACTGAGACTGTTGGAATGTCATATTAGATTTAGCTGGACTTTAAAATGCTCTTTGCTTTGAATTAGGACTGAGGATTTAATAGCTAGTACGGACAGGAGAAATGATTACCGCACCAGTAGCACATGTAGATATGGGCATGTGAGTATTGTTTTAGCCCATTGCTAATTTCTTGACCATTAGCCCACTAAGGTCAAGACTGTCTCTGGTAAGAAAAGATCTCCATGGCGAAATGTCATGCTGTTAAAAACAGAAAAAAGAGAGTGACGAAAAGCTGAATGCAAGTGGCGAAAAACTAATCTCCAGGTCCATTATAACAACTATAAAGAGAGACTTTGCATTTATAATTTAGAACTGAGGAATGCAAGGTGGTCCTTCTTCTGTGACATTGTCACCAGAAACAGTAATAACTCACATGCTTTGTTTGCTACCGTCAATAGGTTAACAAACCCTCCAGTACCAGTATCATCTGAACATTTATCCACCAAGGTCTGAAATGAATTTGCCAATTTGGCAAAATTAAGAAAATTTGACAATCAATGCCTCCATATCAAGTACATGATATGTTTTGTCACAGTGTCCAGGCATAACAAATTCCAATATGACACAATTCCATACGATCAACCAGAAAAACCTGGAGGACATTTTACAACATCTGGTTTCTGCAGATTGTAAACACGTCTTTTCTGTCAACTATCTTCCCACAGGCCCTGGAAACTGCAGTCATCAGGCCACTCTTAAAAAAGAACAATACAGACATGTCACCAATGAGCCAATATAGGCCAATATCAAACCTTCCATTTCTAAGTAAATTTGTTGTAAGGTGTTTTTTCAACAACTCAACCTTTTCTTGTCACTAAACAACAGTTCTGATGTCTTCCAGTCTGATTTTTGACCACAAATATAAGCATACAGTACAAATATGACATGCAGAGTTCCCCAAGGCTCCGTTCTGGAGCCTCTTCTGTTTAACATGTACACGCTTCCACTGGCTCAGATTATGGAAAACCATAATTAAATTACCACAGTTATCCAGACAACACAACAATTTACATAACCAGCGGACTTTAGTCCAATTAATAAACTGAATAAGTGCATTAAACAAATTAACGAATGAATGTGCCAGAACTTTCCTAAATTAAATGAAGAAAAAAACGAGCTGGTTGTTATTGGAGCAAATGAGGAACAATTAAAAGTCAGCACTCAGCTTCAAAGTACAATGTTAAAAACAACAGACAAAGCTTGAAATCTTAGCGTAATCATGGACTGAATTTCAACAGCCAAATGAAGACAATTACAAAGTCAGCCCACAATCACCTTATAAATAGATCAAATTAAATTTATATGCTCCATATATCTGAAACAAGCTCAAGCTCAAAACAAAACTGCAGATCTGCTGCAACTTTCAGTTCTTTTAAATCAAGGCTGAAGACCTTTCTTTTAGATGTTGCCTTTCTTTAAATAATAGTTAATTTATTATACTGAAGTTGCATTGTTGAAACTCTATGACAGTCTATATAAAAATCTATATATTCATACAAAAAGAATTAAAAAGTAAGACCGGTGGAACGGGCTCGTTCAGGGAACAGCAAGGAATGCTGGTGGATTATGTGTATAGAGCAATGGCTTGTACATTGTCCCATACCAGCAGCCTAAAATCTCATATTTTATCTGCTTTTATATTTTTAATGGTTTTTAACTTCTCTTTAATGTTTATTTTTTTATACTACATTGTAACTTATATTCACCCATTTTATCTGTTTTTAATTTGTTAATTGTTTTAACTGCTCTTTAATTTTTATGTAAAACAATTTTAATAGCCCTGCTGCTGAATTGTGCTAAACAAAAAAAGCTGCCTTGCCGAGGACATATTTAAAAAAAAAATCACGGACCCATATTTCTTTGTAACACTGGAAAAGCCTGTGTTAGTGTATCCAGTGCTGGACCAGCACCCTGACAAGTTGGTACAGTGCCTTGCTCAAGAGCACCTGGCAGGGCCCAGAAGGTGAAGTGTCATCTCTCCAGCTACCAATCCACACTCCGGAATTTGGTTTATATGGAGACTTGAACCAATGACCCTCCAGTTCCCAACCCAATTTCCTATGGACTTAGCTACTGCCAACCCAAGGTAGGAAGAGATTTCTTTATATAGGCCTAATTGTATCTAAATTTTATTTTAAGTAATCTGCTGTAGTTATGGCTAATACTAGGGCAGGGCCATCACAGGATACAAGTCGAGAAGAGCCTCACAAAGGCTTCTGAGTCCATTGTCCACTGACAACTACTGCTGTGGTGGTTGCGCGCAATGTAACAACACTCACAAGACCCATACATTCTGCCACCCACACAATAACAAGTCATTCCAAATAAAAAGTGTCATAAATTGTTCCTCTAGACACATAGTGTACATCTTGACGTGCCCATGTGGCCTAGTCTATGTAGGTAAAACCACTAGACAGTGAAAACAATGTAATACAAAAGCACAATCCCCAGAAATGACTGGGATTACCCAGTAGCGGTGCAACGATTTAAAAAATGATATCTCATCTCTACGTTTTTGTGGTTTTGAACATGTGAAGTTGCCACAGAGAGGTGGTAACCATGATTTATTATTAAAAAGATGTGAAGCATATTGGATTTTCACATAAGAAAAACCTCAACCTAAATGTCATGTTGTAATCAGGGTGCCAACTACAGGTGACCTAGGGGGAGCTCGGCTGCCCTTTATAAGACATGGGCTCCCCTGAAAGCGTGATTTGAGAAATTTTGGGGTCTCTAACAATATTGACGATATTGTGCCATTTTGATAATTTAAACCTATTAATTTCAATTAATATACCTATACATGCTATTCTTGTCATGAGTATCAAGGTGTGGTGGCACTGGGGTGCAAAATAAACGATGGAGGCTATTAATTGGCGCACAAAGTCCTTGAAATCCATTCTGCAGTCAGCATCATATAGCCATGGCAAAAAGAAAACAAGGCACTTTAATTAATTTTGGTTTGGCTAAGAAATTGTGTAGCAATGATGTTAATAGCACAACCGATTCTCCTGCTGCAAGCCCTGCACACCTTCCACCGGGGTGACAACGCAAGAAGCTGAAGAAGAAATAATTTCCTTTATTGCTGAGGAGGGTGGTGGTAACAGGTTGTCGGAGGCGAGCCATGATACTGACCCCTCTTGCTCCTCTCTCCTGCTAAATTGGAACAGCCAGCAGTGGAGAGAGTGGAGGAGCCAATATAGACTACATAGCTGTTTGCAAAGGATGGAAGATTAGGGTGCATTGCTTAGGCCTAATTGAACAAAGGAATTATGGTAGGCTATTCTTCGGCAGCTTGAGTAACTTTAACTGTTGTTCGTGGGAAATCTCAAAGACAGCCTCATGCTTTGTTTATAGACTATTTGTGAGTGGCTGTTTGCTGTTTGACACAGTCACGTCAATAAAGTATAATATGGTCAATCCTGTATGGTGCATACACTTGTAGCTGTTATGTATATTTGCAATTTATTGTAAGTGCATGACCCCCTGACTGACAGAATGACTGACACAGCCAAAAATAACAAAAATGTATGAGTACACATGACAAATGTGGACTCATATAGTTTGGCATCTTGCCATGGTGCCTGCAGAGGTCGTGACCCCACCCCTATATCCCTGCCAGGTCTAGGTTCAAGCAAAGCACAACATGAAACCCCGTTTCTGTTTAATCAGTTTGCAAAAGAAAAACAGCGAATTACAACCACTAAAATTTCAACATGAGTCATTTCACAATAAATTCTTTTCAGCTTTGCTGTTATTTACCAGCATGCAAAGCCAAGAACCCTCCTACAGGAGGAACTCCCCAAAACACACTCCCACGCTCTGCATGTGCCTCTAACAGAGACAAACCAAACACGGAGAGAGTACCTTTATTTGTAGACCTATACATTGATTATAAGTAGTTTTATACCAACTGCAGTTTGCACGTGAGAGTTTACCATGAAAAACACGTGGGAGAGAAAACTTACCGCGTGCACTATTGAGGCGAGGATGGCAATGGAGAGGCACAGAAGCAGCAGCCTGTAGTCAATGAAAATGACAATGTCAATAACTCTGCTGCTCAATGAATCCTGCGGAGATGTTTTGCAGTAAAATGTTCCGCTCACCTCAGGTTCCTCAGTCTTCGGTTGTGTTGCCCTTGCATGGTCCCACTCATGCGCTCCGCAAACTTTCAAGAGTTTCACTTTTTCACTTGTAGAGACAATTCTAGAGCATGACTGCCCGACCTGGGGCACACGTAACGCAAATAATTAAAGTGTAATCATGAGTTCATACATTTGACCTTCATTTGTCTAAAGAGATGTAGCCTACGACTTTACTATTTTTACGAGTTCTGCTGTAAGGTATTCCACAATGTGCTCAAAACCACTCTCATGGATCAGTTACAATGATAAATCGATTTAAAAACAAACAAACGTGTTTTCACGAGTATGTCATTAATTTCCCATCACTTCGATAAAATATGTTACTTACAGTCACCCGAGTCTTGCGTGGTAAGGTGAAGGAAATGGAAATCACGGGCCAAGAGATGCGCGGGTTCTCAGGCTGAAAAGTTTAAAACATCTACCTGTATCACCAAAGCCTGCTCGAACATTCACACAAAAAAACACCAAAGTGTGCCGAGTAGTCCCTCTCCTTACCGAGAAAAGTCAAAGTGTTTGTAACAGCAGGGTTGAGACCGTTTGAATGGGCGAGGGTGGTCGTTTTGGGAGGGGGTGTGGTGCAGCAGAAACAAGACCAAGTTGCATTGATCAGAACCTCATATCGTCTCGGACAAAGATGCAGCCTAACATGCTGAACGTGCTCTGCCGATAACCTTAAGAGTTACCTGAAGAGAGTGGACAAGAAGCGACAAACAGGTGGCTGGTAGCGGGCACTCTGCACTGTTGCGCACACAGTTTCCATTGCGCACCGCCACAATGCTGTTACCGTCCGGCACCCTGTTACTGCTGGCGGCTCTTTACTCAAGTGTAGACCTGACAGGGGCTGAGGTAAGTGGATGAACAGTATTATTATTATATAACAATGTAGGGAGCCTAAAGGTATACCTTTGCAGAAAGTACCAAGTTCTGACCGCTGTATGTGCGTAACTTTCAAATTGCAGCTGATTATGATTTTGGACTTTCTTCGTGTATTTAGGCAAAGCTTGTACACAATTAATATCCCTATATGTCATTTAGCATGTAGGCGTAGTCTGTGTGCAACCTGCTGTTTTTCTGTAACAAATTGAGTTTTATACAACAATTAGTGCTTTTGAGCGCAGTCGTTGAAATAGACACATTCATGTTTGAGGGTCATCGAGACGCACGTTCTTTATTCTCTTTCTTGTATTATAATATATTAGCAGTGTAGTTTTTGTGTGTTTTCAACAACTTCTTGTTTGTTTGGCTCTACGAGGCAGTTCTAAAAACTTTGAGATGAATCTAGTCCCAGTCTAGCTTCCTCCACTTCTGCTGCGGAGGAAAAGAGAGAGAGAGAGGGAGAGGGTAGGGTCGAGTACACACAGTAGCTGGATTTTTTTGTGTGTGTTTGTGTGTGTTTGTGTGTGTGTGTTTGTGTGTGTTTGTGTGTGTTTGTGTGTGTGCGTGTGTGTGTGTGTGTGTGTGTGTGTGTGTGTGTGAAGTTTAGATAATCCAATAAACGTTTCATGAATGTCTCTTTAGAATAAAGAAAAACTATTCATGCTCACATGGACTTCTCCCACAGTCTAGCCAAGCGTAACGTTTCTTCTCCAGTCAACAGATTGACCTGCATACTTAGATTTGCAAAAAAATGAGAAAAAGAATCGTCAGGGAGAAAAATACAGTAAAAACTGATATTGACATAAACCGATGGAGCCTGTATTTCTTCTCTCAATTTATAAAGAAAAGTGTTTGATGTTTAACATGAAGCATTTTGAAAAAATGTACACTGTAAGCCTGAACTAGCTACTCTATACCAGCTATGTTTTCAACCAAATTAGTAGACTATTAAGTTATAAAGTAATAACAAAGCCAAATTGTTCAGTACATCTTGCTCAAGATAAAAAAATGTTTGACAAGTAGAAATTCCACAGTTGGACTAGTTGTTATCACAAATTTCCAGATCCAGTTTCTCTACTTAAAAGTAGATCATCTAGGGGGCGACCTCTAGCCCACCCAGTAAGAGCGTGTGCCCCATGTTGACTCCTTTGCAGCAGCCCAGGTTTGAGTCTGACCTGCGGCCCTTGGCTGCGTGTTATCCCCCATTTCTGTCCAACCTTTCCTGTCTTTCCACTATCACTATCTAATAAAGGGAAAACATGCCCCAAAAATAATCTTATATGTACTGTACATATAAAGTAGATCATCTATGAATGAGTTCTATGGAAAACAGGAGAACAGCTGATGCTTCAAGTCTCCCGGAGAACAAAAACAGTTTAGAGACTTGCTGATTTGTGTGTTCATGTATGTCAATCCTCATTGTGCCGTTTGTTGAAATACACTACAGCGGCCACCATCTGCTGAAAGCCTTGTCAGATGTGGAGCTTTATTTTGAAGCGTGGGTGGAGTTTGCGGCGCAAAACATCTCTTGCAAAAGAGAAGCCAAAATCCAGATGAAGGGAAGAAAAACTGGACTGGGTCAAATGTAAAGATGAGGAAGAACCGGCTGTTAATCAGTTAGTATTATTGCACGAAGGAGCAATATGTGATGTTTCCGAGAAAATTGACACCTTTTCAAGGGAGCCTGGTATGATCATGTGGGGAGTTTCTCCATCTTCCGGGCGTTTTAAGGGTAGCTTTTTAGCTGTGATAGATTGTAGCTGCAAGCTGTCATGATATGTGCCAACAAAAAAGAGACAACTCAAGATAAACTTGTAATCCACTACATGTTACAAATTATCTCACAGACCTTTTCACTGTAGCTTGTCTGCTTTGCTGGCAGCAAACTAGGCAGAGTGGCTTCGACGTCTCTTTCACCAGTTTTTTATCGACAAAACAATACTTATTTGCAATGGCGTGTATTCCTCCATGCAGACAGAGGTTTGATTTAGGGACCTGCAAAGGATAGAAGTATATGATGTTGAAAGCCAACATACAGTATCAGGTTGACCAAAGCGTCAAAGGGAACATTAATACACTGCCTGAATGAATTTAGAAGCATAAACACAAGACAGACATAAGACATCTGGGCAGAGGATAGAATGAGGGGGAGGTGTTCTGGCTGAACAACTTGTCACTGGTCAGATGATGCCAATGAAATTGGAGTAATTCAACATTCTGGATATATTGTTGGGAGTTGCATACTTTCCCATCCATCCATGGGAGGTCTGCAACAGGAAGTTTGCGATACTGTCATCCATCCAAAGCTGCGGGGAGAACAGAAAGGGACTTTCCGCATCAGTTATATTCAGAACATTTAAACAGATACTGGGAAGTCATATTTATTCCTTTACTTTGCTTTTGTATCCCGCACCTTCATATATGTGAATGCGGTTTGAGAAATCATTGTTTGGCCGATGTCCACAGGGCCTTCAGTGTGTTTTTATATTCTTTTGTCTCCACAAGCACAGGGATGTGACGTTGACTATCAGAGCCTCCTGTTTGGGCTCCTTCACAATCAGTGAGGCTAAACTGAAGCTAACAGTGTATATACAATATTAACAATTCATGGTCAACCTCTAATGCATGCAAGCACGCACAAATGTAATAACCCTGAGCCTTGCATGGGTCAGGCTGACTTAGAAAGGTCATAATGAAAAGATAACATAATATTGCCTTTACCCTTTTTAAGGATGAAGCAACACGCTATTTAGCTCTATGACAACCTTTGCTGCCAATATTTTTTTCTTTTTGCAGCATATGACCCTGATTATTTTTTCCCATTGTTTATGTAATATAAACAGAAAAGAGTTTTTGTCCCTTGGCGGTCATTTAATCTGGTCAGAATGAGTCATTAGTAATTCCTAGAGGAGGAGGAGGAGGAGGAGGAGGAGGAGGAGGAGGAGGAGGAAGAAAGAAGAACAGATTAGCAGATTCCTGGAGTAAGAGTTTGTATGTTGGATGTTGAATGGAGGGATTGGAATGGTGGTAGCTGGTGGGAAAGTCAAGCTTCTTTGCTGCCAAGTTCCTGGTCCTGGCTTGGCCATGATGTCCCAGGACAGGACATACCCTAGGGAGGATGAACACAACTCAAATATGGAGGAAGCAGCACTGAGAGCTGCTAATCCCTGTACAGGAATGTGTGGATAATGTCTGTTAAAAGCTAAGAATCATTACCAAGACTTGCCTGTTGGTCAAACTGCCCAAAGTGTACTGAGTTCCAAGTCTGATCCTGTAGACCAACCTCTTCCCCATCAACCCCCCACAGAGACAACAGCTGACCCTGTTACTGTAACTGGCCACCAACCAAGCAATAAAGCCCGGGAAAGCACAACCTGCCCGACCCCTGTCCCCCGGGGTTGTAAAAATGCCTACATTTGGAAGAGTTGTGATTGTCTTTGTGTCCCCCTGTTTTAACAGGCGTCTCTGGGTGGCAAAGATAATTCTTCCCTGACCTTGATACTCAAATAGTGTGGCAAAATGCCCCACTTTCTGCATGTGTTCTTTTCTCTGTGTGTGTGTTCCCTGTCTGTGCCAAGTGAGAAGAGGATTAAATAGTGGTAAACTCTTTTCAATTCCCTGTGGTCCAAATATCACTGAGAAGGCATTTCATTGAGATTGTTTTCACATATAAACCACGTCCTTTGTCCCACGCTAATATTTTCCGCACTTTAACATCCTCGAGATTAACTTGTGTTTATCCTCGAGATCGGTTACTTCCCTGAGGTGTATTGTTATGGTGAAAGTGCAATTTAGCCATTCAACTGTGAAATTGGTGAGTCATAAATGTCATTTGTGGTTTGGACGGAGATGGCGTAATGGATACGTCTGCCTGACAGAGGGGTGGGAGGTGGAGAGTGATGGAGAGGGAGGCTGCAAAAGGAGGAGGTGAGGTTATGAGCTCCAGAAGTGGTGAAATGTGGTTCGGAGCAAGCAATAATACCCAATAGCAAATATTTTAGTCTCACTCTTCGGACCTTGACCTGCACTCCCACCTGCCGTTGTAAAATTGTCCAGCTGATGGAGGATAATACACACAGTGATGATGGTATTATTAAACTTATGACTGTCCAAGGTTTTTTTAATTGGTCCACATGAAGTGAAGAGTCAACATTTTGTCTGTCTCTTCCTTCAGATGTTGTTTTTCTCAGTTTTTGGCCTGAAAAGCTTCAGAATTAGTGTCCTGCTTTAAACACTAAGGACAGGTGCAAGACGAAATGAATGGATAGTGTTTTGGGCAATAATTCTGAAGGGGAGTTTACAGTAGCCTGGAAATCCAGACCCAAATCCAAAAAAGGCTTAGGGCTCTGGCATCGAGTAATGAAAGTTGCCCTTCTTGAGGGGCAGCACCAAGCGTGCATTTGGAAATCTCACTTCACGCAGTTGGATAATACGCTTAGCTACCAGCGCAGCTAACTGGTATATTAAACTGTTAAGCTGGGAAACATCATAGAATTATTGCCTTCTCCCTCTGTCTAAACAACATACTTTTCTACATGACTTATTTGTTATTTAAGTCATTAAGTTGCCTCTGATGCAGAAGGTGAAACGTTTAAACAAGATATTTCATGTCTCATTTCTGTGTCTCACACTGCACTAGAAATGACTCTGGTATCTAAAAGAAAAAAGTTTTTTATTATGAAAAGAAATCATTCAAATCCAATAAAGATAAAATCTGAGGTGGCTCATGTGAATATCTGATCCTTTAGACTACACTGAAGAACTGAGAGTTTCTGAACTGATGTTACACCAGCCGGAGTGGGTGTGGCCTGGCAAATGGTAAGAGATCACAGCAGATAACAGATTAAAGCGTGATTTATGCTTCTGCATTAAATCTACGTTGTGGTTGCTTACGTATGTACGTTGACACGCAGACCCTACGGCATGGTCACGGCCATGACGTGACCATGCAGGCCATGAAGACTGAAGCAGGTTGAACCAGGAAGAAAACAGGGGGAAGATGGATTTTGCCAGTGCTAGAGAAAGAGAAACATTTACAGTCAGACCACATGATATTACAGATAACACAAGCACATGCTTTATATTTGTCCCATTAAAAGTTAACTGATTACTGCTCTTGCCAGAATGTGATGTGTGGTGTGTGGCGCCTTTCAACAAGTCTGAGCATTCGATGAATGGTAGCATTTCTTAGTTTTGTCAGCTGAACATGACAGTGATGTCTGAAGTGGGGCAATCTGGTTTTAACTCTGTCTTTGTCTTCTCACTACCCTCACTACTGACAGCGCATGTTCCTGCACACTTGTAACTGAACTAGGTTCACTATTTGAACCAGTCATGGTAGTACTGGACTCTTACTGGCACTAGATTTACACAGGGGCATTTATAGAAATATCAGATCTGACTGTAATTTGGATGACCTGGGAGTGCCTGTGAATCCATACCTAGAGCTTTGAACCTCTTTCCTGAAAGAACAGATGCTTTGTCCATCTTCGCCTTATGTTGCTGTTGGCGGTTGTTCTCTGTCAACTTGCTGGACATTCAGAATGTAGCTGTTATTCTGCCAAAGTATTCTGGAAAAAAGGGTTTAATCAGATAACTTTGAGTAGAAAATAAGCTAAGTCAGTTACATCCTGTGGTTCACATCAGGAGAAGAGGAGATATGCTAATCTTTCAATGCATAGCTGAGTCTATATGGGTAGATTAAGACATTTTTAACTGATATGAGACCAGATCTGATGTCAGTGTTCGGCATCTCTAAGGCCGAAGGAGTTAGAAGTCTTTTAGCTACAGTCACCATATGTCCAGACGGAAGTTATGTAATGTTGATGGAGGAGATAAGGCTCAATACGAAAACAGGAACACAATAGACTGCGGCGCCATCTATTGGATAGTTATCATGCTATGATAATTGGGGTTAAAGAGCTCCATTATCTATTAGTCTGTTGCAGACTTGGAAGTGTAGTGCTTGGATAAAAGCTCTCTTTCTCTGGTCCTTGGAATTTCCTCTCATTCACACTTATTCTTACTGCTGTAGTGTTCCCTCAATTATGTGTTTCTGATGTCAATAGTGAGGGGTAATTTCCTCATTGGGAACAAACCACATCAACATATGTTGAGCATGCACAAATAAAAAAGCCTTTGTTAAAAAAGGATGTGAAATTGAGCTTACATGCACACACACTTCCTGTATATGCATACTCCCTGATGGATGCATTGTGTCAACCTGTATAACAGTGATGGGAATGCTTCTTTGTATGAATTACTATCTCAAATCCCAAATGCTTTCAATGGAACATGTGATTTTATTTTAAAAGAGAGAAATAGACTTGGCTTTCTTTTTTAGTTTTAATTTTTATGGGATGGCAATGTTGGTCAATTGGTCCAGACTAAACTATCTCAACTCAAGTGGGATTGTCATTAAACTCTGTGCTTTCATTTGTGGGAATATCCCAGGTTAGATGTGCTTGGTTGGTATAAAGTCACAGAGTTCATCTCTATGTCCTCCCATGCTGACGCTATTCCCAGATACCAGAGCACTTTTTAGAGAGTTGCGAGGCTGACCCAACCCCTTCTTGTCATTGTGAGCATAAAAGGCAAGAAAGAGGCCTTCCTCAGTAGTGAAAGAATGGCTTCCTACATCTCCCATCCTGTGGCACAGTGCTGCACATTCACAGAGGAGCAACAGGCAGAGATGAAGTCCTCTGAGCTCTGCTGCCGCTCACATGAACTGAACTGGCCCTTTCTCAGAGAAAACAAACGTCTTAACAGAGTAATTGTTGCTAGCTCTCCCCCCGTCTCTCTCTTTTTCCACCACCCCCTGACCATATTCTCCCTCTTACTGCCTCAATACCAGTTTTGTTAGGAGAGAAAAAGTGCAAACTGTTTGAGATTGTTGTCAGATTTTATTTCAAGGGCACATGCATTCAAAACTGATACAGCTGCAAACAAGATGAAGTGCAGAGCTACAGAGCTTTTGATTTGAGATCTATGTGTCTTAGTACTTGTGCCTCTACGTTCCTGTATGATTGTAGGGGAATGTTTTTTTACTGTATAGAACAATAACCTTCCAGACCACTGATGTATGGGCATGTGAACAGAGCCAAGAACAGAACTAAAGACTCCATCTCCCACTAGCTGAGACAATATAACTGTAACAATATAAATCCCACAGTTAGCTCACCAGATTTCCAACTTCTCACTCTTGTTTTTTTATGATCGAGACACAGCATCTACTGAGTACTAATAGTTTCTTTTATCAACCAAGAGCCGGCTAGAGTGCAAAACTGCAATCAGCTGTTCTTGGGTGTAGTGCTTGAGTGTGTTTTTGTAGTAGTTAGAGTCAGAAAGTCCCCTCAAAGGCCAAAGGATTGGTGTCAGTCTTGCTTAATTTGTTAACAAGGTAACAATTTATTCACAATTTTTTCAAAAGCACTCAGACACTGAAGAAGAGAGTTATCAAGATGACCCTTATTTTGAAAGCTCTGTTTGAATGTCTAAATCCCTCTCATGGCCTGGCCAAAGGTTAAAGGTCAACAGGATGAGAGGGTCATTAGTTACTGGCCAAGATGGGATGCAGATGGACAAGCTGATTAAGAGAGGTCAAGGACCTTTTTTAATCTAAGGCAGGATTATGGAATAGGACATGTTTGAAGCATTAATGCAGTTGAATGAAGGGGTGCAAATTGGTGTTGGTCATGATAACTAAAGCAATTCAAAGAAATATAATAACATTGAATAAGTGAATTAGTTGACTCTTTAGGGCTCTTTAGGGCTCTTTTGATTCAGTCTAATCTAAAAAACAGTATCCTGATTTTCACACATCTTGTTTTCTTATCATGTACAGTGAGTGATCAGCAGAGAGCAGTTTTCTGGAGTCCTAACCACTAGCTGGAGTTGTCCCACTAGCTATTGAAGTAGAGCCAATTCTAGGGTTTTCATATTACCACTCACAGCACAAGCACATACGCACACACACACACACGCACAAACACACACACACATACACACACACACACACACACACACACACATGTTCCAACCAGCAAGGCTTGAGAAATTGTCTAAAACAATTTTCCCATTTGTTAAGTTAATTTTTACGTGAGACTTCCTAGTTGGACTGTTGACACAAGCTGTCTGTTCGGCTAAAGAGGAACTGTACAGTGTTCTTGCTTCGTGTTGCATGTCTGCTGACGTGTTCATCTACTTCTGGAATCCCAGAGGATGAACTTTGTTTGCAGTTATGTCCAAAGTTGGCCACTGAATTATTATAGACTTGTGCCCATGTTAAGTCTCTGAGTTTGTTGAGCTGAAGTCAAGCATAGACCTGCATGACATTGATAAATGGGTGAAAACTAGTTATTCCTTTTGGTAGGGATGCCATTTTCTTAACTTTTAGACCCTACCACTTACAGCTGTTCTAGTCACTTGATCCCAAATTTGATGACAGGCAACACTTACCTGGTCATGCATGAACAGACAGGCGAGTAGTGTGTTTATCATTTACTTTTGTGTGTGTGTGTGTGTGTGTGTGTGTTTGTCCCTGTAGCATAAGGCCATTTCATGTAATTTACAATTTTAGCTTTTCCCGGGGGATAAAAGTTTGATCTACCAAAGCTTTTATGGTATTTAGTGTTATTGTTGATTTTTCACCCATTGTATGTGTTTATTTCTGCAAATAGGAATTTTTGTGCAGGCATAATTTGGTCCTGTGTGTGAACGGCTCTCTGCAGATGCATCTGCTTTTAGTTACAGAAGCCTTGAATTATTTTTGAAAATTAGATTAAAACCTGCTGCCTGGAGCCTAAACAGAGCATGTTTTACATTAGGTTGGTCTCAGAAAATGAGCGCTACAGGAATTCTTAAATACAGGAAACAGAAAACATAGCCCTGTTTTATTGCAGAATATATGTGTTATATGTCTCTAGGTATGACTTGGCCTTTGGTTTCGTTTTTGGCCGTTGTGTATTCTGATCTATTTCAGTTTGAATTAAGGCTGAATTTCTCCTCAAATTTACTTTAATGTTAATTAGTGCATTCTTAAACTATTTTATGCACTGAAAACAATGAAATATGTTCAGAGAGTCAAGCACGTGAACAGTTAACATAATAAAAATGGTTTCGCTTAACTTAATATCTATCTTGGCATTTAACATTTTTTTCACATCATGACATTCCAGTTTGTGCATGTGCAGCTCACCCTCACACAGACATACACACTCATGCTGTTTACAGAGCAACTTGCGCCAGGAGACTTGTCTTCCAAGTATGGCAGTCAGACAGAAAATTCCCCTCCTCCACTTCTGTTCTCTCATCCCAGCCTCTCAGTACCAGAGAAGGCCAGGAATGTCAGAGCAGCACAGTTCAACCCAGCACAGTCTGAAAGAACTTATCTATCCTCTTCCACTCATATTTTACTATTTTAGATTTTGTTTCTGTTAATCTCTCTCCTGTTTCAGTGAGTGTAGCTCAGCGTTGTTATGGGAACAGCATAGTTTTGATCAGTAGCACCTGTGATCTCATTGACCGTGAAGCAAAACTAAAAGTAAAAACCTCAAACCACAAAAAGCTGGAGTGGAGTGAGTAAACAGTGCTGAGACACCGATTTCATAGTTTTTATGACATCAGCATCAGCTGAGCATAGTAGCAGCACAGCTAGTGGAGGTCTGTGTTTTCTAGTGTGAGCAAATGTGCTTGTGTATAAGCTGCAACATTTATTACAAGGCATGTTTTGCCTATTACGCTGTGTGCTCCTTAACTGTCTCACTAAGTGTTGCTTAATGAGCCCTGCTGCCAAGCGAGATCCCTTCTGACGTTTTTGAAGTAAAATTGAAGCCATGATCGCAGTTTAACTCCGTGGGAATTTCTTTACAGGGTAACTTACACAGGTTAGACGTCTTAGAACTATACACCACTGTGATAAAGGGACATCGGAAACTCACTTCAAGACCCTGAAAGAAAAAGATATGCTATACAACTTTACGTGGTGTTTTAGTTGGACTTACTGAATCCACAAATAAACCCAGATGTTTATGTGAAAGTTTATGGATATGTCACTTTAATGACGTTGCACAACAGTTTGCGGGATGCAAAGCCAAAATCTCATCGGATGTCATTAAGAGTAATTAGATCTGCCAACACGAAATGTACCCAAACCGCCGTACGCCTAAAATATGGAACAAAATGTAAACACAAAACTAAGTGATGCAACAATATGGCTAACTTGTGTACTTGGTTTGGAGTACACATGGTCGAGGAGTCTTGTGACAGTTTAGGAAACTAAGAGTTTAATTCTCTTTCTTTACACCAAGGCTAAACTGAGTCACAGGGACAGTGAAAGATCTTTTTGGCTCTTGCTGATACTAACATGTGCGGAAATTCAAGCAGCGATTTCCCTCTAAGGTGCCCTTTTGATACCCCCAAGGGAGACATTCTGTGACTAACAATATGGTGGCACTGGTGGTTGCATGAAACACGAAATTCCTAAAAGTTATTGGGGGTAGAACCCCACAACAAACATTGGCATACTATGGCCCTCTAAATGCCTGGCTATGTTCACCGTAGTTGCTTACTTTGTCTGCTGCTTGGTGCTGGGTGTGTAGCATAAAGTGAGTTTATCAGAGCTTTATTTTATCAGCACCAACACTTTCTTGGAGTTCACACTAGACTCTGGTGAAGCTGCCAGACTACTCTACAATTGCATGGTTATCTGTTTTCCCCTTCAGTGAAACCCATATCAGTGTGGAAGGAAGGCTCTTGTCACAGCGGGGGAGATAAACTGAGACTGTATTCTCCAGTCAAATCCTTTTCTCTGGCTACACAGACTAGATTTTCACATTACTGGGTCAGTAAAACAGTTGTTTTGTTTTCTGAAAACATTACGAAAAACAACAGCCTTCTGCAAGGACTTATAAGAGCTGTCAGAACTTTTGTACATGACTCTGGCCTAGGATGTAAGCTTCATTACTGTATATTTAGTCATGTGAACAAAGTGGCTGGTGTCCATGGTCTTACCGTGTCTCTGTGTGTGTGTGTGTGTTTGTGAGTGTACGTGTGTCTGTGTGTGGGTGTGTGTTTATCTATGTGTGTGTGCATGTCTGTGTGTGCTGAGGTTTTTTTTGTGTGTCTTGTGTCATAGGAATTCTTTTAATCCAACTCATACAGTAATAAGTAGCATAATTGCAACACCTTGACTGAATCTCATGATGCTTGTCTGATACCCATTACTGTATGTTAGGAGGTCATCTAATTTGTTTATGTGTGTGTATGTGTGTGTGTGTGTGAACAAGAGGGGATGTGAAATGACATACAGTATGACATATCCTCCCACACTTCATGTGCTCAGCCCCTCCAGGAGACCCTAGGGGGTCAGCAGTGATCTATGGTACTGGGAGGGTATGGCAGGAATGTACCGGGAGTGTGATCTTGTTTTAGGAAAAGTCTGTAGATGACACTGAACAGATGTTTGTGTGATATTCAGTTTCCCTTTACATTGTAAGAAAGAGGCATCCGGCTGTCAATGCAGAGCGTTCCAGTGATGGGAATGTGTCTACCCCCATGTGGTTAAAATCAGTACTGTGGCAGTATTGTTCATGAAACCTGTGTACCAAATGTATGCAGCATTGCAGCAGGTTAATATTTTTCCAGGCGCCTATTTATAGAGGTTTACGCCTTAATCAGCACCCGTGGGTTTGACCCTGACCTGCAGTCCTTTGCTGCATGTCATTCCTCCTCTCTCTTCCCTTTTAAGTCTAAGCTGTCCTAAACAAATAAAGGTCTAAATGCCCAAAAATAATCAAATAATTAAAAAATATTTTAATTGTTTTAAACAAGATGAAAGAGTGGGAAACATTCAAGAACACTTGTGTTTGGGGGTTGGCTGCCATACACAAGGGATAGATTTGCCCACTTTGGCAAGAAGAACAGAGGCAGTGAGTCATGCAGCCACAGTGAGCTGAAGGGCATGCTGAATGACATCTGCAGCAGAGAAAGCTACCTTCTTTGTAAGATTAGGAAAATCCAGTTGCCTTTTCTATCAATTGTTTATCCTTTGAACAAAATGCATTTAAGATGCCTCAAGTCTCAAACAAGATGTTTCAGAGGTCAGGAATATACATTTATTCTGCATGGCTAAGACGTAGTACTTGTAAATAACCCAGTATATGTTTAGCTCTACAGAAGAAATAGCCTTGTTGTAAGTTTCTTCCTTCCTGTCCTAAATAAAGTTTTTTTTATTTTGAAAGTCACCTGCTGGCACCTTAACTAGTTTTCCTGCTGCATGTGATGGATAAAAAAGGAGAAACAGTAACAGGCACACAGTTAAATATATAATGTTTTAGCACCCCTTCAAAGAAACACAAGGTTAATATTCATCATAACACTGTAAAATGAATATGTTAGTGGTCTTTTACATCTTTAGCTGTTTATAGCTGTTTGTTTAATAAGCTAATGCTGGACTTCTGAGCTTGTACTAAACTATGCAAATTTTCTGAATCTATACGGTAAGGTAGCTAATGCATTTGATGTTTGTGTTTGTTTCTTTTTGTAACCAGCTCTTAAGTTGGTTATGGGATTGCCAATAAATCTAACATCATCAGTTCAAGTGTCAGACCATCTTTTGGAGGGTATGCTACTGTACTGTATTGATTGGTTGTGGAAAACTTCTTTTCCCTGAAGGCCCCAGTAATATACACTAATAAGGGTTTTCAACCTTTGAACTTATAGTACTGAATTGATTCTAAGTAACTATACGGCAACCAAGCAACAACTGCAGAAAAGAATGTGTGAATGCTGCAAATCAAGCAGCCTAAGCTGTTTAATTAAAGTTAATTCTTGAGTTTGGAAACAGAAGATGACAAAACAATTTCAAATTGAATCACACAATCTTCCTCAGCATATGGAGTCTGCCTAGTTGTTGTGGAATTGGAAATGTTAATATGTAAATATCTATTCAACACCATCAAAATCCAAGCAAAAAAGATTTTGTGATTTTATTTAAAGTTCCAGTACTCCAAATTCAGTATCTCAGAAAATTAGAATATTGTGACAAGGTTGAATATTAAAGACACCTGGTGCCACACTATAATCAGCTAATTAACTCAAAACACCTGCAAAGGCCTATAAATGGTCTATCAGTCTAGTTGTTCAGGCTACACAATCATGGGGAAGACTGCTGACTTTACAGCTGTCCAAAAGAAGACCATTGACACCTTGCAGAAGGAAGGCAAGACACAAAAGGTCATTGCTAAAGAGGCTGGCTGTTCACAGAGCTCTGTGTCCAAGCACATTAATGGAGAGGCGAAGGGAAGTAAAAAGGTTCTGGTAGAAAATTGTGTACGAGCAATAAGGATAACCGCACCCTGGAGAGGATTGTGAAACAAAACCCATTCAAAAATGTGGGAGAGATTCACAAAGAGCGGACTGCAGCTGGAGTCAATGCTTCAAGAACCACCACGCATGGAAGTATGCAAGACATGGGTTTCAGCTGTTGCATTCCTTGTGTCAAGCCACTCTTGAACAAGACACTGTGTCAGAAGTGTCTCGCCTGGGCTAAAGACAAAAAGAACTGGACTCTTGCTGAGTGGTCCAAAGTTATGTTCTCTGATGAAAGTAAATTTTGCATTTCTGGAGTCTGGAGGAAGAGAGGAGAGGCACATAATAATCCATGTTGCTTGAAGTCCAGTGTTAAGTTTCCACAGTCAGTGATGGTTTGGGGTGCTATGTCATCTGCTGGTGTTGGTCCACTGTGTTTTCTGAGGTCCAGGGTCAATGCAGCCGTCTACAAGGAAGTTTTAGAGCACTTCATGCTTCCTGCTGCTGACCAACTTTATGGAGATGCAGATTTCATTTTCCAACAGGACTTGGCACCTGCACACAGGGCCAAGGCTACAGAACTTGATTAAGAACCATGGTATCCCTGTTCTTAATTGGCCAGAAAACTTGCTTGACCTTAACCATATAGAAAATCTATGGGGTATTTGTGAAGAGGATGATGCCAGCAGTGCCACAGACTGATTTACTCCATGCCACGCCGCATTGTTGCAGTAATTCAGGCAAAAGGAGTCCCAACTAAGTAATGAGTGCAGTACATGCTCATACTTAACATGTTCATACTTTTCAGTTGGCCAACATTTTGAAAAATCCTTTTTTTTTTTATCGGTCTTCAGTAATACTCTAATTTTCGGAGATATTGAATTTGGGATTTTCATTAGTTGTCAGTTATGATCATCACAATTAAAAGAAACGAACATTGGATATACACCACAGTGTGTGTGATGAATGAATACAATATGCAAATTTCCCTTTTTGAATGGAATTATTGACATAAATCAACAATTTCATGATATTCTAGTTATGTGACCAGCACTTGCACAAGCCACACAAGTTATTCTGTAACAGGCTGTGTTGCCTCAGCCACGACGGGGCTGCTCTTGCTATTGTTCCTCTTAGGATCCAGTTATGCAACAGCTCTACACACTCACCCTTGATATTAATGTCAGGATCTTTGGACCGACCTCTCTCGCTGGTTAAGGCCTGTTACTCATCACTTTCTCTCTCCTGGGCTCATCTCATTGCTAGATTTATGTATCTAATGATGTCAGACATATTGTGCAAGTGTTGTTGAAACCTCAGAACTTTTAGGATGAAGCTTGAACTGATGTAACCTCCAGCACCTCTAACACCAAGCACTGAGATACATTGTTCTTCATA
Source organism: Etheostoma cragini (assembly GCF_013103735.1). NCBI lineage: Eukaryota > Metazoa > Chordata > Actinopteri > Perciformes > Percidae > Etheostoma > Etheostoma cragini. The sequence continues at coordinate 12,144,482 of NC_048417.1, forward strand.
TAAAGGCCTGTGAACGTGCCTCTGTGTACCATGACCGTAAAACCCACACCCTCCTTCTCTTCTTCTGTTGGCATTTTATGCTTCCATTTCATGATCTCTCTAAGCAGACTCTAAGGCTTGTGTTTCCCTGCCAGCTCCAGCCACTGTAAACAATCACAAACACACTGTCATATACATACAATTATGATAAGGCACTGTTTTGCGCAGCGCCCAGGAAACGTAAACACTCTGGCAGCACACGTCGTATTGGTTTTTCACAGTTTGGAAACATCCAGGCCTGCCATCCAGAGTAGGAATGACATAAACACTTGTCTAGAGACACGTCAGAGCTTTACTGGATCTGATACAGCTTCTCCAGAGCTCAGTGACTCGCTAGCCACTGTATATTTAGTGTAGACATTAACACTCATCACTGCAGAATCTCAGCCTTCTGCTCAGTCTCTTTGCTCTATGGAAGATCATGCCGGTGGGAGGAATAAAATCATCTTTATCTCTTCATTTTCTCACAATCTGATGCTGTAGCAGACACTCACACGTGCACACCCTGTACTGTGCTGGTGGACTGTACCACAATGTTAAAATACTCCATTATGAGTAAGGATGTACACTGTACATCCTTACTCATAATGGAGTATTTTTAAAACTGTTTTAATGACAGCATTAAAACAGTTTTAAATAGTACTTCTAAGTATCTTAACTACAAATATTTTTCATGCACAATGTGTTCTTTGAGTTTTTATTACATTATTGTGTTTTTATTACTGATGCACTAAAGTCAGCTGCATTTTGAAGTTGGAGTCAAGGAGGAGCTAATTAGCTATTTCCTTTATTGTTGGGTAGTTTATAGCAATGCATCATATTGTATAAGGTCAACATGAGTAAACTATGAAAAGGTAAAGTAAGTAGTAATCATAGCCGACAGTTGGGGATGCCCCTATCCAACTTTTTTTATCTTCTGAAACAGATATGTAAACTCAAATCGAGTACCGATCAGATACCCATGTATGGTAACAAAAGACAATAACTGTGATACTCAACTTTAGTACAAGTAGTGACAAGCATGCATCATCATTCTTTTACAGGCATATCCATTTTTATGTTATTTAGAACAGTATATAACGTGTAATTTTAGATTCAAGTTTTGGTAACCCCTGCTAACCACGAATGGCATTGTCTTCACAGTTATACATTAAACCACAGACATTGATAAGGATCAATAGAAGATTTAATTAAGATCAGCTTCCTGCAAATGAACAAAGCAGAACAGAAATCTGTATTTGATGGGGATTGGTCAGTATGTAGAGTAAAAACTGTAAAATACCCCTCTGACATGTAGTAATGCGGAATAAAATGGAAGGACTAACGTACTCACACCAAAGTACAAGTACCTCAAAATTTTACAGTACTTGTGTAAATGTACTTTATGTCCCACCACCGTACGTTCTTTTATCTTATGTTTGTATGTGAACTGGTAAGGCTATCATTCTCCATGGCTATCATTCTCCATGGTCTTCAGGAATGGTATTTATGGGATTTATGCTAAATAATCAGACCTCTCATCATCCAGCACATCCAGGAATCTGTATGATAAGGTCCTCCTGTGTCCCCTTTTCATGCAAAGCCCACTCATTCACTCCATGGTTGCAAGACTCATTAGGAAGATGCTTTTTTTGTGCAGCTGTCAGTTGGGTCTTTGTTCCTTCTCTACCATCTGGTGTTTGGGTTTATGGCGGTGCATAAAGGGTGTAGAAAAAAAAAAGAAGGGGTAAATCAGGGGAACGCTACTTTGATCTACCTGCAGCAAACTGAGCTGTGTTTGGAGATTCAGCAGTAGACATCACAGGGATGTGGCTTTTCATCACACACCAGCACATAGCTTCTTAATCATCGTACGAGTCGTTTTGAGGCTTAGGTCATGCCCTCCAACATGCAGGAATGTCTGCTTGACTAAGTTGCGCCTTAAAGAGAATGGAAAATACTGCAGAGTGAGAAAAAGAATCAGGGACAGAGAGCAACAGGTGGTTGAGGGCATACTTAAGCAATGCTTAAACAAGAGCAGCTGTAATTTACATGAGTGGTGCTGACAAAATGCAAGTTTGTTCCCTCATTGCATTAGGGGGCCTGAACTCCCTTGGTGAATTGCCAGAAAAATAATTTAAAAAAAAAAGTGTTAATTCAGTACCAGGAGCACTTATTGGTGCGGGGCTTAGCCATAATGAAACACACATGTGCTTCATTCTGAGAGTTAATTTCCCTTTTCCTCTGTCTTATGACAGTAAACTAATCTGGAGCAGGTGTTCCTAAAGTTTCTTTTCAGTGCCATAACAGAAAGGAATCCTGTGAAAAAATACTTGACCAGAAGTAGAGAGGTGAGAAGGAGTTGGTTTAAGGTGTTTGAGAGCGCAGGAATGGGAAGTGTTGCAGGCCACACATGTGTTGTATTCTGCAAATAGAGGAGAACAAGTGCACTTGGACAGGGTGGAGGCAGTCAGATCTGAAGGTCCTGAGTGTAAGGTCTGTTTTCTGTAGTTTCCCAGGATTTTAGAGCAACATATGGATTCAGTTATTTGGTATGTTGGAGAGGATTGCATGTAAAAGGACATAATGTTTAAGACTTGGACAGGATATTGTGTTATAGAAAATGCAGAATTAAGAATTACTTATGTTCTGTAGGATGGGAAGGAAAGAAAGTTGGGAATGGATCATGATGAATGCCGATGAAGCCATTTATTTTGTGTGTGTGTGTGTGTGTGAGAACGATACAGGCAGACGGAGAGAAATATGTGTAGTGGTAGTGTAGCTGTGCATTCTCTGCCCAAGCCTGCAGAGTCTGTCCAAAGCCCTGACAGGCTTTTGGCTGGACGCCTTGCACGTGATAGCAACAGCTGGATGATGGCGGAAAAAGGAGGAGAGAGAGAGCCAGGGCAGTGTAGACAAGTTCCCATGCTTCATCCACTGGAGACCCCAGAGGAAAGGAAGCAGGGGGGGGGGGGGTCTGAAAGGGCTGAGACCAGCTGCATTGATGTTCTGCCTGCATGTAGTTCTACAACGTTAACCAGTGATGTGGCTAAAGTAACCTGATTTCAGAAAATAAAACCTTTTTTTCAAGGTCAATCATCAATACAACTGAGATTGAATATTAGACTCAGATTCACAAAGTGTACAGAAACACAAAAGCTTGTTTCCACTGTCCCCTTATTGAGCCATCTGACATAGACAAGACCCTAACATGCCATGAAAGAATGAAGAGTTTGTAGCACGGTTTACACATCTGATGACATCAAATGGCCCTCAGCAGATGTCTGTCATACTGTCCAGCTGGCTAACACTATCTTTATTTCTTTTCTTATCTCTAATTTTATTTTCAGTTTTGTCAAAAACAAACCTATGCTCTTTCTTCTTTGTTTTTTTCTTCCAAGGGATGGATCATTTATTTTTATGTTTTTCCTTCATCCTCAGGGCTGTGGAACATCATGTGGAAAATGTGACTGCAGTGGTGTGAAAGGAGCAAAGGTGAGCTTTCAATCCATCACGGCCAATCAATGCTTGTGTATTTTTTGTCACTTATAATTCTGACGCATTAGTTTGCAGTTGATGCAAATTGTTTTTTAAGTTCACAGCAGCTCAAAGCACCCGTGACAGAGCTTTATATGTTCTGACTATATGGGGACAGCTCAGTGGGACAGACTGGAGCTGGGCCTGGGTGGAAAAGCAGTGGATGTGGCTCAGTCACAGAGCAGCGACCAGGACGGGACCAAAGATCAGTTTGAATTAGAGCATGTCTGGACACACAGCTGGGCTGAACGGCTTATTCCCGTCAGAGGGAGGCTCTCAGATACAGATGTACGAGCAGTGGGGATACTAGCCATGACATTACGTGTCATTTTAATTTACGCTTTTATTCAAAGCGACTTACAATTGCTATGTATGTCAGAGGTTGCACGTCTCTGGAGCACCTAGGAGTGAAGTGTAGGAAACGACCCAGATCTCACATACCAAAGGCATGTGTCATATCCACTGCACCATCACCACCACAAACTGGCCATGAGCCTTTGAGCTGTCACCACTTGAGCATGAATGTTAATCACTGACCTGAAACACGAAACATTTGTATTCACTGACTGGGGGCAAAGGGTTTTTTGCTGTACCTACAATTTTTTTGTCTTTAAAGAAGCTTGCCTAGACACTTTTTTTTTGTTTTATTGCAAAGATAGAACAATTATTGTATACAGTACACATTATTCTTATTGTCAACAAATTACTATAAAAGACCAAAACCAACATTACATTCATCATTGAGTATTGCATCAGTGAAGTATTGCCCTTTTTAGCCAAAGCCTGATATATCTTATTCAATCAGAAAGTATATTTACGGGATAGGAACCAGAAAGAAAACCTATTTCAGCCACACAAAAAATAATGATTCTTTTCATCCTTGATCCTCATCCTAATTTTTTCATATTTTTGCCTCTTTCGGGCTTATTTTCTACCACTTGAACACTTTAAGGACAAAAAAAAAGAAAACATAATTTTTTGGTCAACCTGTAACAAGGGGTCACAAACAGACATTGCTTTTTACGTTGTCACAAGCTAAGAACGTCAGGAACCACTGCGTTAAAGTTGATTTATTTCACACAACTCCTGCTATTTGAATGAACATGCAAATGATTGGCTCAGATAAATCAGACGATTGCAGAGTGTTATCTGTCCTCTTAGTGCAACAGTCTGGCCTCGGCTTTTTCTTAGCAACAGTAGTCAATCATTCAGTTTCCCCGGCAACAGCAGATGCACTGACTGTGTTCAATGGAGCAATCCACTGTGGATTCAAGGCACTTCTGTGTTTTGAAAGTTTCTAAAAAGGCTCCAAACACCTTTTTCTAAAATCTTGTATGAGCTTTATTTCTAATGATATCACTTCCTTATGTTGCACAACAGGAGTTTCCTCCGTACTCATATGATGATTCCCTTGGTTCAAAATGGAGTGTTTCTCCCAACTGATGGATATCAGATGTGTGTGGTCAGAGAATGGAAGTCGATCTCAAAAGTTTCAGTATGTTACACATCACTCTCTCATGCTTGGCAGCTCAGAGAGGATTGTGGAGCTAACTGGAGCATGACTCTTCTTTGTGATCCACTGGTGCCATCTAGTGGCAGATAGGGGAAACAACATTCAGTCAGTTTTTTTAACATTGTGCATAGACAACATCAAAAACAATAATCATGTCATATGTGTCTTCACTATGAAGTAAAATGTAATTAAGTCAATATTTAAATCAAAAACATGTGTTCATGATTGGCTGTTTTGGCACTGGATGGACCCATGTAAAATTGAAGAGCATAAGAAAAATAAGAATATTATTTTGGAAGTTTGCTTTAATAATTACTATACAGACAAGAACATTGATAAAAAATAACTGACAAATCATATTTTGTTTTCCAAATGAAATAATTTTCTTTAAAAATTTTGCAATGATGAAGTACGACGTCATAAGCTCTAGGTAAAATGATCCCACTTGACCTGAATTGGTGCCATGCACATTTTTAAATGCATCGCATGGCCCCAAAAGTGTTTGAACTTGGTGTAGATACAAGGATCTGTGATTCTCCCAGGAACCAACTTGAATCCATTATAGATTATTCAGTACAACATCAACAGATACACATACATATACAGTAACTCAGTCTTTGAGTAAGTATTGAATGGGATTGTGACCGTTTCCGATTTCATTTGCTTTGGGTGTCGAACCTATGTCTGATACATTTATGAAATCAAAAAATGTATTGGAAATTGGTTTTGAAAACAGTTTCAGCATTTGTGGCTAAAATGGTTCCTTCTAATCTCAGTTAATGTAAATATTTTTATCCTTGTACCATTAACCTGGTGGTCTGTGCTTCACAGGGTGAGCGTGGATTTCCTGGTCTTCAAGGTAATATGGGATTTCCAGGGATGCAGGGACCTGAAGGGCCTCCAGGATCAATGGGCCCCACGGTCAGTACACACATTTAAATTACTAACCGTAAATGACCTAATCTGACTTAATTTTGTCCCCCTGTCCACACGTGCCATTGTCAACAGATTTTATACCTATAGATCAACTATAAGGTTTAAGACCACATGTTTCTCTATTACGATGATCTTGATGTTGTTTGTTTCTTTTAGGGAGATCTGGGTGAACCTGGAGCTTCTGGACTAAAAGGAGTGCGGGTAAGTAACTAACCATCATGATTGGGCTTTACAGTAAAATATGATATATGGTATAGGCTTCTATTTCACAAAAGATTGCTTATGCTGTGGTATTGTCATGGCATTTCATTTTTAATACTGATATGGTTGTGATCTTTCAGGGTCCTCCTGGTCTGCCTGGTTTCCCAGGAAACCCGGGACTACCAGTAAGTTCCTTTTGATTTGTCTCACATCCTGCAACTAGTGAATTCCGCATAACAATACAAATATTGTATAACATGCAATTACCCACTTAAAAGTAATACCCTCTAAATATGCTACAACATGTTTTTAGAGGATGTTGATACACTGACAGGGTAGAATGGTCCAGAAGGTACAGAGACTTGTCATTATAACTGCAATTGGTCTCAAATTGTCTATTTGTGCACTATTGCTCTTAGGGCATCAATGGAAATGACGGGCCACCAGGATCGCCAGGTATCCCAGGATGCAATGGGACTAAAGTAAGCCCAGTTTTACTGTGTTTTGAAGCAGATTGCTTCACCATTTGTGTTTTCTGACTGTGCTGTGTGTGTGTTTCAGGGAGACAGAGGAAGGGATGGCGCTCCTGGTTTTGACGGTCTTCAAGGACCTCCTGTAAGCAACCGTGACTCACATGACAGCCAACAGCACCCCACTCACCAGGACACTTTTTAGTTATTGTTACAGTTCTGCGGAAAAATATAGAAAGCATCAACATTTTAATAAAAGCTGCCTAGTTTTTATAGTGACTGACATACCTTTTGTTAATGGTCTGGTTGGTTTTGAGCAGCTGATCTCAGCTCATATATGCCGCATTGAAACATCACAACCATAATAAGATTGCTGCATGACGTCTACTTTAACTGAACAGTATCTCAAATGCAAATATTCATCCTGCCAGAATATGTATTGATTTGTTACTAGTGTCCTCTCTTCTCAGGGCATCCCAGGACTTCCTGGAATGAAGGTCAGCTAAGAATTTAAAGTGTTAACGAGTTTTTTTCAAACAATACAAGTATGTCCTGTATTCAAGTCTGATTAGACATGATTTCTAGCAAACCATTTATTTTCCTTTTGTGTCATACAGGGTGACCCTGGTGGTGTGATCGGAATTGTTCCCCTAAAAGGAGATCAAGGATTCCCTGGAACACCTGGATTACCTGTATGTTTTGTGTGTGTGTGTGTGTGTGTGTGTGTGTGTGTGTGTGTGTGTGTGTGTGTGTGTGTGTGTGTGTGTGTGTGTGTGAGAGTGAGTGTGTGTGTGTGTGTATATGCGTATGTGTATGCGTGTGTGTGTGTGTGTGTGTGCGTGTGTCAAAATAAGAGGAGACTGGGACAATATTGTTCAAATTTTCATGCATAAATCCAATTTCTTCCAACATGCATCTTTCTCTCCCAGGGATTTAGCGGAAATCCTGGACCTGTTGGACCTCCTGGGCCTCGAGGCTATCAAGGACCAAAAGTAAGTTACTTCTACAGTAATAGACTTTTTGTCATCCTACAGAGTCAGTGATAAACCTTATGATCTCTGGAATATTGGTTATACAGAGACACATGATGATTACATATAACAACAATGTGTTCTGGAAATAGCACGCATTAAAAAGTAAAATGTGTGTAGATTTTTAAACGTCGCAGATACTGTTGGATGATTCATTTATCAGTTAGATAGTGTTCTGACATTATCCGTTTGTATCTTTTTAGGAATGTTTTCATTGTTTTTAACGGACGTTTAATATTTATTTTTGTAATTAACTTTGAATTGCCCTGTAGCTAACATGTGCTATATAAATAAAGCTGCATTGCTTTCCCTTTAACTACTGGAATAATCGTTTGACAGGGTGATCCTGGGCCCCCTGGCCTCCCTGGAGAGAAGGTAAGACTAATCACATACAAAGATTTTACAACTGTAAAACAAAATCCACCGTTCTTCGGCTTCAACACCTAGCCTAGATCTCATAGGACTGTTTTACTAACTTTTTTACTTTATGTATCCTTCCCTGTAGGGTGACAAGCTGGCCTTTGTGAGTGAAAAAGGAGACAAAGTAAGAATTTTTCTTTTTTACATACATACTGCTACAATTCTTGTATGATGCTTTCACTGTAGACCGACCTACTGTAGAGAGGTAGTGGGAGTGGAGCACTTCACACTTTCTTGCCATTTGTGTTTTAGGTACCATATAATTGCATTGCAACAAAGTTTTGATATTATCTTAAAACAGAAGAATATGAATAGCAGCATTGGTTTCTGATAATTGCTTGTGGCAATTTCCTGGAAATTTCTAGCGTTTGGTGGTATGACACTGCCATTAGAAGGAGCGTAGTTATACTCTTCATATGTAGATGCAGGGCTTTTGCAAAGCAGCCCTAATGAAAAGAGAAACACTTGCACGCTGACTTCAAAAAATACATTTATTTAAATGGAAACAATTTTATTGTCATTTGGATCTTATTTTTATGATTTTGCTCATGAATAATTGTTTTGATGTTAAGTATGTTTTCTTTATTATGTTTATTTCCTTATAACTAAAATAAAACTCATACTAAGGGGGTAGGACCTGAAACGTTTTACCTCTTCCTGACTCCTTTTTGAACATGGAAATCCTTATTTGATATAAAATGTGTTTTCTGACTATTTTGTTTTTGTTGGTTTTAAGAGAATGTTATTAAGTTACACTTACTTACTACACTTACTCTTATCTGAAAAAATCTCCACATATGGAGACACTTGTTTTTACTGGATGATTTGCTTTTTGATTTTACCTTTGTGACTAATTGTTCTTATGAAAATGAATTTAGTTGTGGCTGTTGGCATGATCATTGCTGTCTCCCTGCAGGGTGACCAAGGAATTCGTGGTCCACCTGGCCCTCCTGGACCTCCTGGTCCATTTGCGGAAGGCTCACCTACCACAGTTTACTTACCTGGAACACCGGTACTCACTCAGCTCTTTAAAAACTGAACAGAAATTGTGCTATTTTTGTGTATCAATAAATAAATCACAATGGCTAAATGTCTGTTTATATGTAAAAGACAACTTAGATTCTGTGTTATTCCTGAATGTGTTTGTGTTTTTCCTATAAAGGGCGACAGAGGACTTCAGGGAGACAAAGGAGACAAAGTTTGTATTTTGCTTTCAAATGTTGAGTTGTATGACTAACGTTACTGTGCACACAGGCTGTTTGTTATATTTTAGTTCTACTTTCTACTTTTTTGAGACACTTGATTTCCTTTGCAGGGCCAGTGCATCCCGCATCTAGCTGGTGTCAAAGGTGAACCTGGCCCGCCTGGAGCAAGAGTAAGGGGAAAAAATAAGTCTCTATGTGATGGTATAATGGACTAACAAATGAAGAGAGAACTTCAGTCAAACTAATCATACTGAGTGCTTCTATAATTTTAGGGTAAACCTGGAAAGGATGGAGAGGATGGGCTGAAGGTAACAATAACTTACTATGTTTCAACCGACTTTACTCTACTGCCAAACTGTTGTTTTTGCTTTTATATTATGAAATATTTATCATTAAAGTACACACATACTTTCATACAGGGAGAAAAAGGCTTCCCTGGATCCTTTGGATACACCGGTTCCCAGGTAAATAATGCACCATTTATTTACTCTGCACACACTCAAGGCTTTTATTGAAAAACTCAGTTATATTGGAGGAGTTATGGTTAAGAAGACTCAACTCTGTCTCGTTTTAGGGTGAAAAGGGTGAAAGAGGACCACCAGGTCACGTAAGTGATCTATTTTCTACATCTTTTCCATCATCTACATAGAGGTGGGATCCTTAAGACCACCAGCAGATTTCACCACAAATTCATTCAATTACAATCATAGACATTAACAGTCTATTGTTAAAGAGTGAGACCATGTTAAATGATTTTACCACTGTCCTGTACAATGTCTTCTATGACTAGTCTGATGAAATGGCATCAGGCCTTGAGTCAGGGCTGTAGCTTTTGTTGACGTCTCCACGTCATGTTCTTGGTATTGATTCTTGAGATCTTTTGTCTCAGCAATCTTGAGACACACACACAATTAACATATGTTTAAATAAATTGAATCGTAATCTTAAAATCAAAATTCAAATCAATTGTGGACTTGGAGAATCGTGACACCCTTTGTTTGTATTTTATGGCTTTTAGACTAAAACTTTTTTAAGTTTTTTGGCCAAAAATGATGGACTCAATTTACATACAGTGTAATAAAAGGAGTGTGTTTTTTTATATTCCATAGTTTAGAAGTGTACTCCAGGGTGTGGCAGTACACAGTGACATCACTGTTGACGGAGACAAAGGATTCCCTGACATCACTGTAGATCGGTATAATAAAACCTAAACATGATCTTAATAAATGGACATGCATCTTAATCTTTGCAATTATATCATTTTAGGGTAGTGGTTCCCCTGGTGCTCCCGGTCCTCGTGGTCTCCCAGGGTTAAATGGAGAAAAGGGTAAAGTGAAGCCACAGCATGCCTCTATGCGACCACACACATATATCTAAAAACCTCTGTACTTTGGAAACAAACTCATGACATCATGTTTTTCTTTCCTTTGTAATTTCCTCTTAATCCATAGGGTTTCCTGGTCCTCAGGGAGAGGCAGGTCCACCAGGTACAATAACAATAACAACCATATTTACTGGCTTAGCATATGTCAGTCAGACACAAGCTAAGCTAAATCATACACAAACTGGCTTCCTTGACTTGTTTTTCAGGACGGCACATTGAAGGGCCTCGAGGAGAGACGGGTCAGAAGGGAAATGTTGGGGAGAAAGGAGACAGTGGTTTAGAAGGAGAGTCTCTTGTTGGACCTCCGGGACAACCAGGAAACACTGGACCACCTGGACCACCTGGACCACCGAGTATGCCTTATCTTCTCACTCAATTACATTCATTTTAATAATTGACAACCAGGGATTCATGCATAAAACATGTATCTACAAATAAATGTTTTAATAACGTAACGTCTGTGTGTGTTATGTATGTGTCGTGTATGTGTGTGTGTCTGTGTGTGTGTGTGTGTGCTATGACAAGTTAACCCTAATGAATGTGACATTGAGAAAGGAGCGCCTGGCCCACCTGGACCTCTAGGGTTACAAGGGGAATTGGGACAGAAGGGTAAGAACTTGGACCATTAATGCTGATCAATATGAGGCATCAATAAATTAATCCTTAAAAGTTATATGTTTCCATCATTGAGGTGTAGCTGCACTACACATTAAGGACAATTACATAGATAATAGGTTTCTAATTGATGTTCCTGTGCCTCCTTTCAGGTGACAGAGGTGACACCTGTGTTCAATGTGAAGGCTTCGGTCCACCTGGATTACCTGGCCCCCAAGGCCCTAAAGGAGATCGAGGTGAGTGAACAGTGGTCACATTCAAATGAAATGCTGGTGTCTAGCCGCACCAGTTTTTTCCCTAGCTTTGTGGAGTACTTAAGTGTGTGGATGTGGTGAGGGGTTAAAATAGGCTCGCCTCAAGAAAATGTGGGATTTTGTATGTTGGTAGTCGTGTTGTGTCCCTTTTTGGTCATTTTAGTTTTCTTTGAGGTTGTTTTGGGTCTCTCGGGTCATTTGGCATCTCTTTGTGTCCCTTTGTGGTAGTTTTGAGTCTCTTTTTCACATTGTTTTAGACCATTATTATCTTCACATCTGTGTCTAAAACGTTGGAAAAGATAGTAGTTCACAGTTGTCATTCCACCCTTTCTTCCTTTGTATTGACTTGACACCCACCATGATGTATATTGATGAGCTATTTATGTGTAAATGTCCATATTCTCTTGACAGGACCTCCTGGGCTAGTAGGGGGGAAGGGAGAAAAGGGTGGATTTGGCGCTCCTGGACAACCTGGTAGACCTGTGAGTAGAATAATGTCTGAAACACTTGGGACAAGATCTGAGCTCAATGTTTTCACAGTTAATCTCTCATTTCATTGAGTAAAATGAACAATACATGTTTTCAATCTGTGTGCAGGGTTCTGCAGGCATCCCTGGGTTGATTGGAGCCCCTGGTGCTGTCGGTGAGCCAGGGGACATTCTCGCAGGTACTGGTCTGAAGGGGGAAAAAGGTCTGGCTGGTGTTCCTGGTTCCCCAGGGCCATCAGGGAGAGATGGACAGCCAGGGAGAGATGGACAGCCAGGTATACCTGGCTTCAAAGGAGAACCGGTAAGTGTTTGTGTTTGTGTGTGTGTGTGTGTGTGTGTGGCAGTGTTGTAGTCGAGACCATTTAAACCAAAACCAAGTTAACACCAAGACCAGGGTGTATCGGGACCGAGACAAGACTAAGACTTTGAGGATTTGAGACCAAGTCAGCCAGAGCCTTATTTGTTTTCCTGGGAGATTGTGTAAAGGGGGCTGGGAGAGGGTGGTTTACGGTAACACATTTCAAATTAGATATGATTTAATGCTACATTGTGCATTGTGTAGTATTCCTATTAGCTTGAAATTTTACATTTGCACTTGCATTAACTGCTGCAGTTTTTTTTTCTCTCTCCCCTTTCTGTTGAGTGGCGGACATACCCGCTCTTGGTGTGAAGTGTGCGTCCGCGCCACTTTTCTACATGCACTCCAACCACCACGGCTTATAGACTGCCTTTTGTACAATTTCGCTTTTTGAAGCGTGACGGCTATCGTAGCTGCAATACTGTAAAACTGTGTGGGAGTTGGTTGCAACATATGACCTCAACACTAGATATTACTAGAAATTCTTACACAATGTAGCTTTAAGTTATAGGTTGCATATGCAAGTTTTAACACATAGGCAAAAAACAGACAACGCACAGGCAATTTAGGGAAATTGAGATCCCACCCTCTCAATCCCTGCAGTTGTGGTCTTGACCGGTCTTAAAATAAAATCCAGTGTCCTGTTCATCCGAGACCGAGACAAGATTGAGTAAAAATGTGGATGATTTGGAGACAAGATTTTAAAAGATTGGTCTTGTACCCATCTTGAGTAGTACAACACTAGTCTGTGGTTTGTTATGTATATCAGGACAATTTCACAAGATAAGACAAGCTTCTTTTTGTCTCCTATCAGAGAAATTTGTTTTGGGTAGTTAAGAGAAACAAATGGCAACAAATTGCGCATACACACACACACACACAATAAGCCTACAGTTAACGTACACAGAAAATAATCATACATTATCTCATCCAATGCTTCAATGAACATCTAATAACCACACACAATATCCACACACAATTAACTAGTTTCTAGTTTAAGAATGTATTTTCAATCTTAAGTCAAAGGAGACTGGGCATCGCCTTCTCTGATTGCTTTCAGGCCAAAGAGGGCATCAAGGGTGAGCGTGGACCAGATGGGGACCCTGGTATAATTGGGTCTCCAGGAGAAAGGGGTCCACCGGGCCTGCCAGGCTACGGGCGACCAGGGGAGCCTGGAGAGAAGGGCAGCCAGGGAAGACCAGGCATTCCTGGCCATCCTGGACCATCTGGTAGACACACACACACACACACACACACACACACACACACACACACACACACACACACACTTGTACATTAAGTCATTGATAACGTGTATACCTTGTGACCCCTAGGTGCAAAAGGTGAGCCAGGTAAAAGTGTAAGCACTCCTGGACCTCAGGGAGTACCTGGACCACGTGGAGTAAACGGCGAACCTGGAGCTCAAGGTGAGCAGCACCAAAGTTAGCTTGTTTTCATATATACTCTGCAAAAAAATTGATTTGAAATTATTGTCTTGAGTATTAATCAGTGAATTAAATCTTGATCAGTGAAACAACATTAAAATTGGGGACAATAATACAGAGTACAATTATATATAAATATAATTATATAAGATTCACACATATGTGAAGATTGTTTGTGATCCTGTTGACCATGCAACGTGTTGTTGATTGCAGGCAACAGAGGCCTGCAGGGAGACCCAGGGTTGCCGGGTTTCCCTGGACCAAAGGGTGATCAAGGACCCTCTGGAATTGGATTTCCAGGCCCAACTGGTCCGAAAGGTAAGTTCCTCCATGTTGACCTTCTTCCTCCTCTCCTTGAATGCATCACAGAAATTAAATGCATACTTACAAATCCCTCAAGATAAATGTAAAGCAACTAACACAGGATATGTACATAAACTAGAGGTGCTTTTGCTCCCCAAAACCGATTCCGATACCTGAACATACACATCAGCCGATACGAGTACTGATCTGATTCCAGTTTGTCAAATGTTTTATCATGTTTATCAACAGCTGAACATAATCATCCCTATATGTGATATGATGTCTATCTTTATTGTCAGCCTGGCTCAAGTTAAACCTTTTATGAAAAATGAACAACCTCAAACAATGAATGCCACAGAACTTCCTTTTATTGTCCAGTTTGACAGTGAGTCGTAAGGACATGACTAAACTACTTTTAAAGTAGATTTTCTTCGGGGCTAAAGTATCTGATACGGTAAACCCCAGCAAACTCCAGTACTTGCAAATACCAATACCAGCATCTTTTATTTTTGTTATTTTTTAAAGATGAATTTTTGGGCAATTTTAGGCCCTTTATTTCTATAGGATAGCTTAGATTGGAAAAGGGAGAGAGAGGGGGAATGACATGCAGCAAAGGGCCGCAGGTCAGAGTCAAACCCACGCCCGCTGCGTTGAGGCGTAAACCTCTATATATGGGCGCCCGCTCTACCAGGTGAGCTGCCCAGGCAACCACCAATACCAGCCTTTTTGGGCAGTATCGAAAGCTTTTCCAGTTACGTTATCGGAACATCAACAACACGAACAGAACCAAACTTAGAGGAACTGTTTTGTCCATCTTTTTAGGAATCAGTGGAATTCCTGGAGCTCCAGGAGTACCAGGAGAGCCAGGAAGACCAGGACAGGATGGCTTGACTGGAAAATCTGGTACACCTGGACAAAAAGTGTGTATTTTTCTGCTTATGTATTTTGAGTAATACACCGAAAAATTACAGAAATACTAACAATGTAAATGTCAGACTTGTTCCGTCTGTATTGTAATCTTCCAACTAACAGAAATTCAGAAAAATACAAATAGGTAATTACTGGAAACATTAGAAACACTACAACACCCTGAACAATACTATCAGTAATTTTTTAATTCAAATGTCTAAATATAAAGAATAATATGAATTACAAAACATCAGCTAGTTAAAATGGTCTATTTGTGAAAAAATTACGTTTAATATCTATAATTCAATGTTAGCACACAAATGTTGAAATGACATAAAATGCCCATTCCCTTGTAGCCGTGTAGGTAATGCTTACCGGTTCAAGAGGAAATTAGCTAACTTGGCATTGTTATGGGCTCTAAGCTGTGTCCGTCTTTCAAATACATTTCTAATATCTACCCAGGGTTTTTATGTCTCTGGTGACGCAACTGTTAGAAACATGCCGCTTTTTTTTATAGGTCGGGTAGAATCTATCTCCGCTGATCCTGTTCTTTTGTCTGCTGCTTTCATGGGTGTACTAACGTCACAACTGTAGCACGTTTTTACATATATAACTGATGCATTGGGGGCATTTTTGGATTTTTTCAATATATTGCATATTGGACCTTTAAAATATGATTTAAATTGTATAATACATCTATTCACTTTTCTCCATATGGCCAAGTTTAATATGCAACTCAATTGTATGCTATATATGCAGTACGGGGGTCTCTACGCTGTCTCTCTTTCAGCTTAGTGGTCCTTAGCCTTAAAATGTTGAAGACCCCTGATTTGATGGGCATGACCTACTTGTTTAAAAAAATGTGAGTAAAATCACTATTGCCTGAGTTGAGATGCATAAGTCCCAATTTATATTCTCTTCTGCAGGGTGAACCAGGGCGGGGTCTTCCAGGCCCAAAAGGTTCGCAGGGCCTCCCAGGAATTACTGGTTTCCAGGGTGAAAAGGGTGGCGTTGGACTACCTGGTATTCCTGGACAAGAAGGCCAGACAGGACCCCCAGGACCTCAGGGAGTCAAAGGTACCACAAGACACTTTCAACTACTCTGGTGTGAAGCATTGCTGGATTTAGTTACCCATTGTCTTAGTCCAAGTACAACATTGTTTTTCGTTGGCCTTCAAAATTAGGTGACTTAGGACCGCCAGGACCTCCGGGACTGGTTGGCTTACCAGGTGCTCCAGGAAAAGGTTCCCCCGGAGCCCCTGGACCACAAGGACAAGCTGGAGAGCCTGGACCATACGGTGAGCACAAACTCATCATTCAAACATATGAAATTTTCAACAGAAGACATTTTTATATGTCACTAAAGGTAAAGCACAGGTATAAATCAGACTAATGATGTCTTAGTTCCATTCAGTTGCTTCAGTTTCAAGGTATTGTGCATATGTAGACATTTGGATAGATACGTGAATGGATCACAACCATCGTAATCTAATCAGTAACACCAGTAACATTCCATACATCTGTGATCTTTGTTAAGTCAAAATGTCTGCTGTCATTGTGAAGCATACTCTTGATTTACCTCACCTGACAACTGTCAAACTGGCAATTGGGGTTGTGGAACTCACTACAAATATATGTGTATGTGTGCATGTTTAACAGGTAGGGAAGGTGTAAAAGGAGAAAAGGGCTACCCAGGTCCTCCTGGTCTGGACATGCCGGGGCCTCAGGGAGAGAAGGGAACCCCCGGGTTCCCAGGAAGCCCAGGTCCCAAAGGACTGCCAGGGCCGCACGGCCTACCAGGCCGGGACGGACCAATTGGAAACCAAGGTGAGACTGACCGATGTGTAGGTGTATTTTGTATTTTTCTTGTTGCACTTGCACAAATAGATAAAGGCCAGTCCCCAATACAATGAATGTAATGTACATTTTTTACAGCATTAATTAATTAAAGCTTTGGTGCAGAACTTTTTTTCTTTTATCAATTACAAAATATGTTTCATTCAAGTCATTGCCATATAAGTTGATACAAGTTAATTAACACTATAAAAACTCTCTGTATTTCTCAGTATGGCTATGTTTAGAAACTGGTGTTGTCCAGCAACTTTCACACGCAGAAACTGAGTGATGATAATGACCTCTTCTGAAGAGTCCATCATGTTTTTTGAACTGCATGGAGGAGGGGTTGGTGGGGGTAGAGGGGGGGGGTTGTGCAATCACGGAAGGCTTGTGTCATGTGGATGCAACAGCAGTCATTACTTAGAATTCCTCATGGGGGTGAAAGAAACTACGCACTACAGCTTTAAGTATGACTGTGTAGTCAACTTCACCAATTTGCTGCTCTGTGTTTCTATTTCTTATCAGAAATACCTTTGCCATCAGAAGTCATTTCAATGCATCTGCTTTGCCATCATTTTGTTCAGTGTTAATAATAGTGGAAGGCTTTAAACCTGAGCCATCTGTGCAGTAAGGGGTCAGGAGTAGTCCTGCACTGTTCGTGGAAAAATATGAATCGCGATTTTTTAGCTTAGAATTGATATCACGATTCACTGCCACGATTGTTTTTTTCACAAAGTATAATGTTTTTTGCACACATGAACCATGATAAAACAAACAAATTGACAGTACCAAACCAAACTGATTGTTTTTGGCACCTATAGCATTACCACAAGCCTGTAAACATAGAAGCTTCAAAGGAAGAGCATTGCAGCACTTGGGACTGCTTTAAAACCTATTTTATACCGTCTGTTTAAAACTCACAGAAGAAAGTAGTAGCGTTTGTGATGCAGTTGGCTCGTAAAAATAAATGAGAATTCTATGAATTCTATTCATTGGCAATAGCTTATTGCCAAACGAAAGAACAGCAAAGTAAAAGTATTTCTGTTTAAAAGAGAAACTCACAGCAGCAGAGTAGTGAGTATAATAATAATAATAATAATAATAATAAAACGTATACTTTTATAATCCCACAAGGGGAAATTACAATTTACACTCTGTTGTTATTACACACATTGCAGACAGGCCTGAATTAAACACGCATGCTCAGTACCTATACCTGCACTAATGGAGAGATGTCAGTGTGAGGGGGCTGCCCATGGAAAGGCGGCCCGAGCATTTGGGGGTTCGGTTCCTTGCTCAAGGACAGCTTGGCAGTGCCCAGGAGATGAACTGGCACCTCTGCTGCTACCAGTCCACCACCATACTTTGGTTTATAAGGGGACTTTAAACAGCCAATTTCCGGTTCCCAACCCAACTCCCTACGGAGTTTTCATTGCTGTTTAACAATGTGATAGAAATGCACATTATCCTGATTTAATCATATAATGTAAGCCTGTTTTAAAACATCTTCATCCTTTTTGCAGTGGAGGTAAGGTTTGAGAATTTACTGTGGCAGAAATGTATAAGGTTATAGTATTTAACCTACCTTTTCTTCTGAAATGAGGAAGGAGAAAGGTTGACTTTTAGTGTATTTTCAGAATCTCCTGCCAATGGGTGTGTGTGTGCTCGTGCGTTCATGCGTGCGTATGTGTTTGTTTACCAGGTTCTAAAGGTGAAATGGGGGTCATGGGGACACCAGGAGTACCAGGATTCCCTGGACCACCTGGGACACCTGGATCTCCTGGACTAAGAGGTACGGAAACCCACATTGTGAAAACTATTATGGTTCTTTTCTTTGCCTCTCTCATACTGGTCATAAAGTATAAACCTTTCAGTTTTAGCAGCAATAATAATTTCTATCCGTCTCTCTCAGGTGATCCCGGCATTACTGGACCAAGAGGCAATGATGGAGAGACTGGAGCTAAAGGAGAAAGGGGAGATCGAGGTCTTCAGGGACCTCCTGGGAACATGAGCGAAGTTGACATGGAGCACATGAAGGGGGAGAAGGGAGATATTGGAAAACCAGGTATAAAACAACATACAACATTACATACAGTATATGGGCTGATTTGTTATGGACAGGTCCATTGGTGCTTGTGCCTATTGAGCCATAGTTTAAAAATAGTTTGTTTTTAAATTCTATCTTCCAATCAGGTGAACCTGGGTTTGCTGGAGAGAAGGGCCACCGTGGACTTCCTGGTAACCCTGGATTGTCAGGCAAAGATGGAGAGCCCGGATTACCTGGACAACCAGGTGAGCACATGCCCACCTTAACAACAACAAGTTAAAATGTGTTAATGTCTTTATGGGATATTTAAACCATGTAGACAACATTTGGTCATCATCTTTCTTTGTCATATTTATTTCATTTAACTCTTATTTTGGTCAATTCTCATTCACCTGATGAAAATGGAGGGAAATAAAATCGATTTTAATTTTTCAATCTCACTGATGTGTCTCAGGTGAGAAAGGAGACCCTGGGTTCCCTGGAGAGCCTGGTGGTATAGGACAACCTGGACAGAAGGGCGCTGTAGGAGAGATGGGAATACCAGGTAAGATGGAAATGCTAGCCAGTGTGTGTGGGTGTGTGTGTATTTATGTTACAAACATGACATTTTTCCTTCAAAGACAGATTTATTAACAGCTGTATTGAGAATGTTTCAAGCAAAGGAAAAAACCTACATTTTACATACTTTCAATATAATTGTGAGAAACTGTTTAAACTGTGTTAAACTCAGTTTAATGCAAGTTAAATGCAACTCTTAAGTAAATATCTGCCTTTTGTCTGTTTGTGTGTGTGTGTGTGTGTGTGTGTGTGTGTGTGTGTGTGTGTGTGTGTGTCTGTGTGTGTCTGTGTGTGTGTGTTTGTGCAGGTCCGTCTGGTCCAAAGGGTTCTAAAGGAGATATTGGTACACCAGGACATCATGGATTCAGAGGCACAGATGGACAGAAAGGAGACAAGGGAACAGCCGGAGTCCCAGGTATTGGGCTCCCAGGAACTCCAGGAGAAAAGGTAAATCCGCTGGCTATTACAATAATGTTTTACAACAGTAGTTGCATGAAAATAGGCGGAGACTTCTACTGTGGCTCTATAAGCTTGACTGCTCATCTTGTGTGACATTGGACATTGGTAGTGGAGCACTTGCTTGGGTGGTCAATAAAGCCCCAGTTAAATAATCAGTACAAAAGATAAGACACTATCTTGCAAAAGCCAAAGAGCCCAAAAAGGATTCCAATATAACAAAACCCATGGATAGACTTCAAATTTGGAGCAAAATAAGGTTATCTGGCCACCAACAGAGATGGAAATGCAAAGGCTTCTGTCAGTTTAAATGTCATATGTACTGTCTTATTCAACTTGTTCCTCTCAACAATCATCAGTACCTACGTGTCTTCATTTAGTTGCCCTCTCCACTCCTCTACTTTGCCAGGGTCAGACAGGCCAGCCAGGATTCCCAGGACCACCAGGAGAGAGGGGTCTGAAGGGTCTTGAGGGTATGCCTGGCCAGCCAGGACTCCAAGGAATCAAGGGAGACAAAGGAACCATTGGGTATTCAGGTCAGATTTGTATGCTATTTGTCTACAATGCTAGATATACATTCATATAACAATCAAATGTTGTTATTCCATGTGGGTTCTGATTGTGGGTGGTATGTGTGTGTGTGTGTGTGTGTTGTACAGGTCAGCCAGGTAGACCAGGCGAGAAGGGTGTGCCTGGGCTGCAGGGGTCTGAAGGAGAAAAAGGTCGAGACGGTCGGCCTGGTATGTAACTTGTCTATTTTGTGAGATCAGTTTATGTTAAAAGGGTTTTGTCTGTAAAAAAAATCCACTGAGAATTGAATGTGTCTCTGCCATCCTAGGAAACAGCAACAAATAGTCTGTAAACCTGTTCTCTTCCAGGTGAAGGGGGCTTGCAGGGACCTCCTGGTGTTCCAGGTGAAAAGGGAGAACCTGGAGTGGATGGCATCCCTGGATCCTCAGGGGAGAGAGGAGACACAGGTTAGTGTAATAAGAGTGAGGAGGAGAAAGAATCTACAAGTGTGTTAAATAGCTGTCCCAGCCCAATTATTCTATGTCCTCGACATTCCATTTTCGGCATTGCTCCGTTGCTCCGTTCTCCGGATTTTATACTTTTCAGCCGCATGTCCACTTCCTCCTTCTTTGTGTTGGCATTCTAAACTCCGGTGGATTTATGACGACTATGGACTGCTCCTCAGATCTCTGCAGGGTAAATCCAGACAGCTAGCTAGGCTGTCTGCCCAATCAGAGTTTTCTGTTGCACGACTAAAATAACCTTTGAATGCACAAGTTCCTTCCCAATGCTGTTTTGCATAGGCTTCATGGCTCCTTTTGTCGCTTAGCACCGCCCAAGAGGATTGCGATTTGTTTAAAGAAATGGCAATTAACCAGAGCACTTTTTCTCAAATCCCGGAGTGCTGTGTGGACTAGCGAGAGCCTCTTTTGCAGTGCTGTAGACGAAGGTCTGCAATACTACAGCACAACAAGCCTCTCAACCTTATATTTCCTACTCTGATTTGGGACCCTTGACCCAAACCTTCAATCACCGCAAGCACATTTTACTGGAAGAAATAAACTTTAAAGTAAAAACTGCCAATCCGGGGTTCAGGTAGCAGTTCCTTCTCTAAATATAGAGAGAAGTAATAACTGCAGACCCAGGGCAGGTTTAGGTCCATAAACCCTAACATCTGCAGACCCCTCACTACTGATCCAAACATTACGGACACTGGCTCTAATGGGTTTTCTTCATTCCTGCAGGTGCACCCGGCCGAGGTTTCCCCGGACCACCTGGAGTGCTTGGTGGCAAAGGTTAGAGCCCTTTCAACATTGGTTCATAGAATCCCTTCATCACTGGAGCCAAACAGAGTTTCATCATGTGACATATTTCCCTCTCCAGGTGACAAAGGTAGTCCTGGCTTCCCTGGCCCTCCTGGTCATCCAGGTGTTTCTGGTATCAAAGGCGACAAGGGACTTCCGGGCTCTCAGGGGGCCCAGGGGGAAACAGGAGAGAGGGGTCTCCCTGGTATCTCTCTGGAGGGCCCTAAGGGAGAGAGGGGAGAAACAGGACAACCAGGAGAAGCAGGTATGCCATATACATGACAGGCTAGCAGTTATTTATTACATGTATGAGGACCTTTCACCTAAATGTAGTACATTATAGAGCTGCAGTTACAAGTGAAAAGAGTTCAGAATTGAAAAACACATGTTATATTTTGTAAAATGGATCTCATAGTAATAATAATAATAATAATAATAATAATAAAAATAATAACATTAATAATTATTATTATATTATTACTACATAATAATGTAATGGATCTTTATCAAAAGGATCCTCAGGAGTACCAGGAACCTCTGGTGTGCCAGGCAGAAACGGACAAAAAGGAGACAAAGGAGACCAGGGTCTTCCTGGTTTCCAGGGAGAGTCGGGACACAAGGGTGACCCTGGAGTTACTGGACTTCCTGTACGTCACTACACTGTTTTTACATGTCATATGTTAGTTTATGTGCATGTTAGTGCTGCTTTAATATTATTTTGTGTGTATGTGTGTGCTTATTACAGGGACAATCTGGCCTTCCAGGTATTGATGGACAGAAAGGAGAGAGGGGATTGCAGGGTGTCCCTGGCTTCCCAGGTGAGGACAAACACGTGTAATAGTCTATGATTTTGTGTGTGTGTGTGTGTGTGTGTGTGTGTGTGTGTGTGTGTGTGTGTGTGTGTTTGTGCGCGCGTGTGTGTGTAGAAGCACATATAGTTTCAGAAATACGAGATTGACAATTAAAACACACCAATTTTTAATTCTAACTCTAGGTACAAGAGGTAATTTTGGGGACATTGGATTCAAAGGAGAAGTTGGAGACAGAGGATTCCCAGGAGAAAAGGGTAAAAAACACCCCTTAGTGTGTCAATATTCTAAACTACCTCTATCTCAATTACTAGAATAATTACATCATATCATTTAGTTTGTGCTTACTCATGTCTCTGGTAATCAAATTACTTGACCTCCATAAACTGCTAAAAATCAAAATGATCATCTGGAAAAAGTGTCTAAAGATACTGTGTATATCAGGCAATGTAGGTCCCCCTGGTCCCCCCGGCCCCAGCATCTTCGTCAAAGGAGACATCGGATTCCAAGGGCCTCAAGGCCTCCCGGGACCCCAGGGGCCATCTGGGCTCCCTGGACAGAAAGGACTGCAAGGTAACGTTTTGCTTAAAATTATGATCCAACAATGTTTCTCCTGATCACATGTCCTCTGTATCCATTTTCTTATTGTTTGGTCCTTTTTGTTATTTTCTCTCAGGTGTTACAGGTATTCCGGGACCAAAAGGCGAAGATGGCATTCCTGGATACCATGGTCAGCCTGGGTCCAAAGGAGATCCTGGCCTTCCGGGGCCACAGGGTGAGAGGCTCACAAGGATTAAAGGTGTGGGTAAAAACTGCTGTGTTGTTGACCTTACTCATTATTTACTCTATGTCTTTAGGACCTAGAGGACACCCTGGCCCCCCAGGACCTGACGGTGTTCCAGGTCAAGTGGGTCTCCCCGGCCCCTCCTCCATGGAACATGGGTTTCTGGTAACCCGTCATAGCCAAACGGTGGAGGTTCCACACTGCCCTGAGGGAACGTCGCTCATATATGATGGCTACTCCTTGCTCTACGTACAAGGCAACGAACGTTCCCATGGACAGGACTTAGGTGAGAAACACATCATGAAAGAAGAAAGAATAAAAGAAAGAACTTGGAATCAAGAAAGCACAAAGGGTTTATGGTATGAATAACATGTCTCCTTGCTCTTTGTTGTAGGTACGGCAGGCAGCTGTCTAAGAAAGTTCAGCCCCATGCCCTTCCTCTTCTGTAACATTAACAACGTGTGCAACTTTGCCTCCCGTAATGACTACTCCTACTGGCTCACCTCCCCTGAGCCCATGCCCATGAGCATGGCACCCATCACTGGTGAAGGCATCAAACCCTTTATCAGCAGGTATGGCAGTATTTCTATCCAAACTGGTGTGTTTTAGGTAAGTAAAATACTTATTTGACCTTCACATACTGTGCTCCTCTAACGTGTGTGTGTGTGGGTGTGTGTGTGCGCGCGCACGTGTGTGGACAGGTGTTCTGTGTGTGAAGCCCCAGCGATGGTGATAGCAATTCACAGTCAGACCATCATGATCCCCCCATGCCCTCACGGCTGGGACTCTCTGTGGATTGGCTACTCCTTTGTCATGGTAAGACAAACCGGATCAGATCTCACAGACACATTAATTTCCTCCTCACAGCCCCGATACGCCAACCAAGCCAAAGTTTTGATGATTCAGTAAAATCTGGGAAGCATTTTCCGGTGTGCAGACTTTGTTTTGTTGCATTTTTTCTTTAAAGCCTGTCAGCAGAAAAGAATTCATTTCTTTTAAGATCAGTGTTTGCTTGACTATATGAAGAGGAACATTTGTTGGACAATATAATGTAAATAGACTTAGTATCCCAAAACCATTCTACACCAAATCCGCCACATAACTAGATACAACAAACCGGTGATTTGATTTTGGCCTGCAGCTCGGTCTGGAAACCTGCACGTTTAATTCTTCTGCTTCAGTTTCTAATTTTGCGGGATCCAATCACAAACGGGCTTATCTGCCTGTCAAGTTATTGGTGGGTTTAACACAATGACGATAGAGAAGCGACCAAGCAGCTTCTTGTTTACATTAAACATAGTGGCCACCGAACGCCAAAAAAGTGCAGCAAACCCGTTGATGCCACTGTGGCTTCTCTGATCACCTGGATCATTGGACTTTCCAATTGCGTACAGAGTCATTTGAACTAAGTCCGTTGGTTCACACCTCTTGTACGGAGAAAATACAGAGCAGACTCCCCAGATCAATGCTCAGTCTCAAATCTATTGAGCTTGGCTTGGTGTGGTGATAGCCAGGCTACCACGTACCCAGCCCAATCTCCAAAACCCTCCCCCTTACACCATCCTCTATACCGATGACCATACACCCATAGTAATTAACACATGTACATGCATACATATACGTAGCCAAAGTAACCCTTTCAGAACTTTTAGTAATCAAGCAATAGCTCTCTTCAGATTGGCCTTCTTTTGGTGGTCAATGAGCTGTTTCCATTGTTTGTGTTTGTGTAGCACACCAGTGCTGGTGCTGAGGGATCAGGCCAGGCTCTGGCCTCTCCTGGTTCCTGCCTGGAGGAATTCCGCAGTGCTCCATTCATCGAGTGTCATGGTCGTGGAACCTGCAACTACTACGCCAACTCCTACAGCTTTTGGCTCGCCACCATTGAAGACAATGAGATGTTTACGTAAGACAGAAACACACAGACAATGTTTTTCTTGATTCCCCCCATTTCACATCAAAGAGTGAACTATCACTTCTAGAAAACCTTACTTTTGATGACCTTCAGTGGTTTAACTTTTCACCTTGCTGCAGTGATGCACAGGTGTACTCCAGGACACCATGACACTACTGGTTGGGTGTGGTTACAGGTCTAACAGAGCACATTTTGACTACACCCAACCAGAGCTGAAAAAGGCTTGAAACTTTCAAGCAAAAGCGACAGTGAAACACTGACTTTTTAGCCTGGTGTAATGTTACTTTTAATTGTTTTGCCATTATCAAATTTCCTCTACATTTACATTATGTGTTTTTGTCTCTCTACCTCTTTCCAGGAAACCTGTCCCCACAACGCTAAAAGCAGGCAGTCTCCGAACACACATAAGCCGCTGTCAGGTGTGCATGAAGAGGACATAAACCCTAACACCAGAGTCCTACTTCCCAACCTGCTAGCAAAACCACGTGCCTTGACGTCCTTGACTTGGCTTAACGTACTGTTTTCACGATGGTGCTATTTCCCTGCATGTGTGAGGGGACAGGGACAGAGATGTGGTTTGCAAAACAGCCGGAGATGGAACCTTACAAACCAGAACACAGAGACCAAGCAGCCTTTGCTCCATGCAGTACACAACATGATCAAAACATGTCTCTAAAGAATTGCACCCAGTTTACCGCTGCACTGATTATATGCCCCCTAAACTGGTAAACTGGTGTTAATTTTGTGTGAGTCAGGTGCTATTCAATTTTACTTATCTGCCTTATTCCATTTTGTTTTTTTCCTTCTCCCTACCATTGCCACAGCATTCAAAGATTATAGCCACATATTATTATACATTATAACTTGTTTAACATACTAACGTAAAGGATTGGACTTACCACTGGTTACAGACACTTGCCATTTGCTAAATCACTGTAATGTTGCCAACACAGATATATAACTGTCACTCTGTTGTAAATATAATGCATTCCTCTCTAGCATACTTCAACATACTATCCTCAGGTTATTATTGAAATACTTTTTGTGTTATTAAGTCCATTTTTATTTATAAGAGTTATGAGAATATGTTGGACTTGAGTGTATTGGAGATTCCATTGATCTAAAAACAACATTTCAACATCTGACAATCAGCGTCTTATTAACACACAAAACAGCACTGAAAGAGCATTGGCGTGTGTGTGTATTTCTGTGAGTATACAAATCTGAATGGATTTGAGCTGCTTGTAAGTGTTGTGCTTTTTGTGATGTCTGCATATATGTTGTTGCACAACCCTGTCGTTGACATAATCTCAGACAGATGCACAAAGTGAAATAGACAAAAAAAACTTTTCTTTACTTTTACTTTGTCAGAACATTGTGTTTGGAAGCGTGTGTGTTAAAAGATTTACTCTTCTCACATTACATAAATCAAATGTTTCTGATCCCAAAGAAATGCACATGTATAGATACAGTACATACACATGACATGTACTTGCTATTTTGCTCATGTATTTGACTGTTCCCATTTGTGAATTGCTTTTGTTATACCTGTTGGTTTACCGCAAAACTAAGAGTGAAGGGTCATCACATCATTTTATGCATTAGAGTAAAACACGGACAGATGACGAGGACTGTATTTATAAGTGTGGCCTCTTGGACCCCAAACATAGTTTCTATGTCCCTTTTCAGAGCTTTATAGATTAGAGATTTAAAAATGCATGCAGCAGTTACTCTACACTGACTGTAACCAGTTTTTGTTAGTCTTGTGTGCTTGGTTGTGATGAAATGCTCCATGAAGTACAGTTTCAGTAGTATTCACTTGATTACAGTGGGGATAATCTTAAATAAATAAACAAACATTTGGTTTGCGTGTATCAAATGTAAAGATTTATTCTTCAGTTCTTTAACCTTCCTCTGGTGTTAGCTTTCTGCTGCCATCTCAAGTGTTAGCGGGTCATTATGGACCCGTGTATTAAATTAG
>NC_048417.1:12171865-12173553 GCF_013103735.1 Etheostoma cragini
ACAGGGTAAAACGGGACGTGAAAAAAAAACAAGAAAATAGGACAGACTCACGACCAGCCGGGTCCCCACCACGACACAGAGTGATGCAAACAGCACAGGTATGCAAAGTCCCTCTCTCACAGTTGTGCGAGAGTGTGTTTGTGGGTGTTTGCCCCAGGTTGGCCCTGTGTGGCTTCTTTTACTTTTTGCGTTGCATGCTGTGTTGCAAGCTATTCTGTGTTTGGCTCTGCTGAGATCAAGGGGGTGTGGTGGAGGTTGTGGCCTTTGTGATTTATCCACTCAGGAGAAAGATCAGTGTCAGGGTTGTACTAACCTGCCAACATGCACTGTATTGTGAACACATTCTGAAAAATCTTACATATTAAATTACAGGAACTTAGTAGAGTTCTCTTTATCCGTTGGACTTATAATAATAAACTCTTTTCAGATTTAGGCAAGGGTCAAGGCCAGTCCATGATTAAAATCTTTCATTATTGTTATTAGTAGTAGTATTAGTATCATATAGCCTAATAATATTATATAGTTATATAGTTTGCACTTTCATAAACAACAATATGGCCAAAATGTTGCACTCAAATTTGACAAGCATGATCCCCAGGTTTTATAAGGTGGTTGCAGTTCTTAAGTCAGGTCTCAATTTAGTAACTATATTATAGCTATATAATAACTAATAGGATTAAAACATGTAGTGGTTAATATTTTAAACTCCAAAGCCCCTGAGCAAGTCTAAGTGTTGACCATAATCACATGGCATTAATGTTGTGTGTATGGGAATAATTAATGTTCTTATGAGCAGATTTACACCTAGGTTTTAAAATTATAAAAGTATACTTCAGTATATATATAAGTATACTTCTAAATAATGTTTTCTTTCTAACGGCAGCTCTGCAAAATAACCTCGGGAAGGAACTTGTTTTGGTTGAACATGTGAAAGATTAAAGTTGTTTTGGCCGTGCAACAGAAAACTCAGATTGGACAGACAGTCTAGCTAGCTGTCAGGACTTACCTTGCAGAGATCTGAGAAAAGGTTCACCACACTCCTCGTAATTCGCCCAGAATTTTAAATGCCAACACAAAGAAAGCCCAAGGCAACGGAAATCCAGCCTAAATGTGGAATTGTCATTGGAAATGGAGTAATCCCGGAAGTGAAACGGCGTGGATATAGACTAGACATAATCTACCACCAAATTGGAAGCACTAACACCAGACAACAACTAAATCTAAGATAACTTTTCAGTAGTAAATGCAGCTGTGAAATAGGCTTACGCTTTCAAGCATCACTTCAGAAAACGAATAATGTAGCTAAGCTTATTAGGTAAACGTGTCCCCTACCTCTTGTGTTACAGGCTGCTACCCGCTATATCAGCAGAGGAACTGTTTTCAACCACTTGTCTGTGAGCGTAGCCTTTGCCCTACCTGCAGACATCGCAGCCTTGCAGCAAATGATTTTGATCAGCGTCAGTTGTACCTGTCATTTCACCATTTGGCCTTTTTGTGTTGTATGGGCACTCAGTGTGACTCTCGCTCGGGTGACCTTGCACTTGCCGGTCAAAGGTCAAGGCCTTGTTAGACATGTTTCTGAAGATAGCCAGGGGTCAAGGACTGTGTTTGTCTGTCCTAGTGACAAGAGAGGAAACAAGGGATAGGATTCCGGTAATAGATGAAAGATGAGAGTAGAGATGAAAGGG
>NC_048417.1:12173563-12173922 GCF_013103735.1 Etheostoma cragini
CACAGAGCGTATTGATCTGTTTGTGTTTTCATGGGGTAAATGGGTTTGTTGGCCACAGTCCCTGCAGAAGTGCTGAGGTATTGGCTGCATAGCACCGTGAAAGTGTTAGCGCAGAGGCTGCACTTAAATTAGGGTTCAAGAATTTGAGGTCAGCTCTTGCTGCCACTTGTTGGAATAATAGGTTGCTAGTGGCAAGAAAAACAAAAAAAATGCATGAAAAGCTTAAACAACATGAATCAGCAATTTACCTACAAAGTGTGCTGGTGCTGCCCCGCTGTGGCCTTTTTAACCTTCCTATGGTGTTAGGGTCCCGACGGACCCGTTTTGAGTTTTAACATGCATAAAAGCACTTCATACAT
>NC_048417.1:12174022-12198836 GCF_013103735.1 Etheostoma cragini
CCCTACCCTTTTTCCTAATAAATACCTCCACAGTGAGCCGTGCATTTGGGTCCATCCTTCTGTCCCCCCCATAACACTCTGGGGATTACACAAACATAAAATCAAAGGTAAATACAGTAAAAGCTAGATTAAAAACACTTTGCTTTCTTACACACAGAAAGAGAAGTACTCAGTTTCAACTTTTTGTTACCACAATCTGTCCATTTTCATTCAAAAGCAGAATATGTTTATATCAGTAGCTACAGGTACCTGCAACATTGTAGTTGGAGAGAACCTAATAACATGGAGTGATTGTCTTCCCCCTGTCTCTGTGGTACCTCACCTGCCAACGGGTGAGCTCAATGGGTACAGTCGAGTAGGTCAGGGTCTTAACCAATCACATTGACTATGGGTGAACAGACAGAATACCAATTTGGTGGATTTATGAGGACTGTTGTTGACTGCTCCTCAGATCTCTGCATGGTAAATAAAGACAGCTGGCTAGACTGTCTGTCCAATTTGACTTTTCTCTCACACAAATATTTTGCAGCGGCTCTGTGCAGAGTTTAGCACTGCCATGAGGGTTCTGATTGGTTTGAATAAATGCCATTGCCAATGCCAACCAGAGCACTTTTTCCTCCCAGCCCTGAATGCTATGTGGAGTAGCTAGACCCTCCTTTAGAGCTCTTTGGAGGAGGGTCCGGCAAAGCAAGACTAGCTGGACCGATACACAAATCCAATGACAGAAATGGGACTTTTACCTGTTTTTTTCTTAAGGAACCCTGGATACCCATAATGATATGATATAAACAAGGATATAAACCAAGCATAAACAATCAAACAAGCTGGACATTGGATTGTGTGTGTGAATGTTCAATGTGACTGAACTTTGTGCAAAGCAAACAAATCAGGTTCAATTTGTGTTTAAAGCAAATAGGTCAGAAATCCAATGTGAGCTTGAGAAGAGGTCTTATCAGACAAGTTGAATGAAAACAAGTCCTGCATATGTGGGTGGAGCATCGGTGTGCAGGGGTTTGAGTCATTTCAAAATAACCTTCACGGCCTCAGCATGTGGAGACATACTGCTGCTTTTACATTGTGCTAGATATAATATAAATCAATGATACCACTAATTATATGCTAGTTTACTATATTGCTAATCATCATATTTAATGTAACTATTGTGTTTGCTATTTGTGCATAGCTACTTCAGCTGGTGAAGAGATAAAAGAAAAAGGAAAGAAAAAAGGGCCTAAAAGGCAAAAACCTGCTGTAAACCTTCACTTTACTCCTTCCTTAGCTTCCTGGTTGATGTTTCTATCCTTCTGCAGTTCCCTTATTAGCTCTAACACATAGACCATTAGCAGCACCTTTGAAATGTTTTCCTTCCTGGTTTCCCCACCAGCTGGTTTGTAACTGAATGATCATGTCTTGAGGTTTCCTTCTGACTGGACGTGGCACTAACCTAGATTCATGCTGAACCTTTTAAGATATAATGTCTTCCTATGTGTGGAATTAAGTTGCAGTACAGGCATTAGTAGACTCTTATGAGGAGACATGCTACCCCCTGTTATTTTAGCATCTGTTGCCCTTAACTATTGAATATCTTCAACATCTCACCACTTAAGACTTACAGTATGTATAGGGCAATTTTACCCAAATTCCAAAACAATAGTATCAAATAAAGTGGAGGTAGACATATACCCCATTCTAAGCATTTGTTATTAGAACCTCTTTATACTAAAGAAATACTTTGTTGCAACGTGGACTCAAATGTGCCTGCAGTGCTGGGCTGTTGTACAACTAATACATTGGTCTGCCAGTTTGAGGGTTGTAACAAGCTTGACCCTGTGGCCAAGGCCTCACACTTTGGTGCAAGGGTTTTTATTTTTATTGTTTTATTTCCTGTTTTAGGGTGATATAATTGCACATGTGCTTTTTCAGTTTTTCTGCCCCCACCATAACATGATCTCAAAGAGGAACCGACTGAAAGACAATCTGCAATTAATTTGCCTCAAAAAAGAAAAAGAAAAATGACAAAGTACAATTAATTACTAACAGCATACTATAAAGACATGTCTGTCTGAGTGTGAGGCACATTCATCCAATTCACACAATCATTAGCATTTAAATCAAGTGCATCAGTCATCAGTGTCAAAATGGCTTGACAATCAGATAAAACATGTAACACATGGTTACTGTGTAAGCCGGAATGAAACCTAACATTACCTTCTCAATGCACTGTTTAGCTCAATGCACTGCATTTTACACATACATATCATAGCATTAAGAACACACTGCTCTCATTAGTGAAGATTATAATTGTAGTACCTTGATCCGTCCTCCCTAAATGTAACATAAAACCCTAGAGATTACTGTCCTTTCCCAGTGAGTAGTGAGATCAACAAAGTTGTGTGGCACTGCATACATTGTTTCTCAGAATTATGGGTAAGCTATTGACTATTCTGGATTGACATCTGACTGCTGTTTGCATAATATGGACCTGGAAGGGAGGAACATAGTTTAAATGCTTGTTGATTTTAAATAAAAAAAATATAATTGTACTATTTCTGTTATTAGAGAGAATGTAGTACCGATTGGAGAAAATTACAATCATATCTTGTCTCAATTTCCCATGTGCAAAGATGACATAATTCCATCTGCAGAGCTTGGCTCTCATGTGAGGTCTGATCACGATGTCAGCATGATCAGAAATATGATCTGGTCAAGCCAAACATGGTGCTTCCTCCTCCTCTTCCTCTTGCACCTCCTCTTCCTCCACCGCAGACATTTCAACTTAATGCATGGTGTCCACTCAGAAATATGGAAATAGCGTGGCAGTGTATGAATGAGAGGTACAGAACGCCTCCACAGCAGAGCGGAGGAGTGAAAAGGAAGAGTGGACGTCACAGTAACAGAGAGTGCGTGGGCACAAGAGGAAGAGTTAGAGTGAAATTGTGGGAGGCATTCAAGTATTACTCTCAGTCTGTCTTTTCACTTTATTAATCTCAACCATATCACTCTTAATCTAATAAATAACTCTTTCACTTCCATAAATTCATTAATCTGCACAGAGCATCTGTTTTTAACAAGGGCCTTTCAGCCAGGCAGAGCAGCACTGGAGTCTTCTTATTCTTTACTTATACACGCAGTTCTCATTTACGGTGTTAACTCACGGGGAAAAAGATTCACTTTGTATGGTCCAGTCTTTTCACAAATAGCTCGAGTAGGTACTGTTCTTTCCAAGAGCAAGAACAAGATTGTGGGTGTTGTGTGAACGTTAGCAGCTAAGGGTGTGAAGTTCAATTTATATGTTTAGTACAACACAGCGTTTCCTTCTTGTAATTAAGCAGATATGTCAATAAAGAACAGACATGATTAGTTGAAAATGATTCCTATGTGTATTGTTGTGTAAGCGCAAACATGGAGGATGTAATTGTCTCATCCATAGCTGACCAGTATTTCACTTCATGATGAACCAAAGTGATGGCAACACTTTTCCCCCTGTTTTTATGGTCTAGTCACATCATATTGTAAATTACTATCTAATGATTATTAAACTACATGTTGTGAAGAAATACACAATTGATTATGTGTGACACTGTCATCAGTCTTAATGTCATTTCATCGTGTAAAGGATTGGTGGAGAGCTCTTGGCTCACTGCACAGTATACATTGGTGTTTAAAAGACCACACCGTGACTTACATAAATCTATAACAGAACATCCTACGTAGTAAATAACATTTTACTGTGTTTCATGCTAAATTACCTTAGTTAATATTACAAGCTGGATACGGGAATGTCTCACTGACTTGGCTGCTTCATTTACATGCTGAGTGAAGTCATCACTTGCCACAAGCATCATTAACAAACGGGCTTAGATGAAAGGGCCATGCATGCTGAAGCTAACAAGCAACCCCTACTAGCACTGAGAATAATCAACAATTAAGGTTTTCAATGAAAATAAAACCCCAAGAAAAGGGGGAAAATAAAGCCATTTCACTTTTACATACTGCAGACTGCATCACAGGCTGTACTGAACTTCTGAGTAGAGCGATGCATACCGCTCATAATGTGACTAGATTATCTGATGACATTGCCTACAATATTGTTTGCTTTTTTAGAAAATTGGATTGTTGATTTTCTTAGCAGCTGCTAAATTATTGAACAAAGCTATCATCACACCAGCAGACTAAGTATTTAGAGTAATAATACGGTTGTTGTGGTATTAATGGACCCTTCCATTAGCCTCTGTGAAGGCCAGAGTAACACCTGCATCAACAAAAACACATGCGCATGTACACACAAGCTCACAGGCACCCATGCTGTCACACAGTCGTGGACCCTCATGGGAGTTAGCTGTTTTTCAGCAGTGGTCTGAACATGTCATGAAATGTGCTTACACCATGGCAACAAATGCTGGCTCAACAATATTACAGACCGTGGCTGGCCTTCAATGTCTCAAGGGACTCAGGATTAAACACAAAATCCCAAATATGGAGCACTATGGTGACAGCATGTGTGAAGGATTCCATAGAGCTCTAAATACTTTGCCTTTGCTGGTGAACGTCACAATTGAGATAGCATGTGTGTTTCCAACCTATTTGCGGTCCATCATCATGGGCAACAGTGGGAAAGAAACATAAAAACATTTAACTGTGAACTCCTCCAGAAAGATAAGGGACACCTTTGGCCTTTCATTGTTTCCATGTTTACAGTCTCTATTACTGACTCCTTTTCTCATCTATCAGCTGACAAACTGTTATGTAAAACACCAGAGTGGCATACACATGGTTTGCCAGTTTTTGATTTACTTGCTGACCCAGTTGCCATTATCACTTCACTTTTGCACACAAACCTGCTGACAAAAACCAACCTATTTTAGCCTGAACTGAAATTCACTGAAGAACTACTTAACATTTATTAAACGGACCCTTTGCTAAGGCCCACCTCCCTTAGTTACTGCTGCTAGTCCCTAAAACCTTCCATTCTAGTATGCAGTTTACAATCACAGCAATGGCAGATTTATCCTAGAAATGTGAGAAAAGTCTTTAAAGCAACGGGTCATTGATTTAATTCAGTAATACACAAAAGTAGTCTTCTCATTTCTAGTCAACCACCACTGATTTTGTTAGCCAAAATGATGACTTGCCTCTTGCAGAACTAGACAATGCAGATTTTTACCAGCTAATTTGTTCTGAAGGTCCGATATGTAATGTATTTACTGTAATAAATCTAAAAATGACCCCAATGCATCATCAGACATTAAGGAAACATGCTAATTTGATTTTTTAGCGGTTCCTATTGTAATTCTAAGCAAAGAAAGTTTGTCTGTCAGTTGGGTGCAGAACGCTGCGTGAGCACGGGCTTTTATAACTGTCAATATAGCCAGCATCTAATGTTAGCTATTCTGCTGTGCTGCGAAGTGAAGTCTGGCTATGTGAGACAAGCGTCTAGCAACATTGTTGTGGATGCTCTCAGCCTGGCAACCTCCGTGAACCTTTGAGAAGGGGGGGCCGGGGAGACGACTCTCTCCAGTATTTTGAATATGTACTGCAGTAACTATTTTAAACACTAGCTGTCAGTATTACATATCGCACCTTTAAAATTAGACCGCAGAAACACTGTCTTGAATATACACCAGATGACAACATACATGATGTAATGCTAAAAGACTCAGACTCCTCATCTTTCTAGTATTATAAAGAAAAAATTAATTCAAATGGTATTTGTTTCAAATAACCCTATTTAGATGCTTAACATAAAGTAGAAAATGAACTTGGTCATGAACTTGGTTCGTGTGTCAGTTTCTGACCTTTGTCACAGTCTCTGTCCTCAGGCCTGCAGCATTTAACACAGACATATTAGAAGGTCAGGCTTATCATCACAATCATTTTCTAAATTTGTCTCTGTTACAAATGGAGTTGTGGAAGAGATGTCTGATCCTTTCATCTTAATTGAAGGTTCATTTCATTTTCACAACTCAGCTTTGTTGTTGCCAGTGCATGTGAGACCTGATTATTAGCTTTGACGCTTTTCTGACTGAAAGTTCCCAAATAATCAGAATAGATGCTGACAGACTCATGCTGTGTCTAGTCTGTATGTATTAAAGGTTGACAGCGTGTAACTAAAGTTAAGGCATCGTTGATGATGAAGACAAGTAAAACCGTGGAAGGCAGTGGTACAGTAAATTCTCTTATTTCAGTACCGTCACACATGATAGCTCAGATTGTCAGCCACCCAATTTCTTGCATACCAAAGTCAAGGCCCATCTCAACCTGCAAGAGAGCTATTTCCTAGATCCCAAAGGCGACCAAATGCAAATGAAAATCTAATGACTCTCCCCTATGTACCCTTTCATATATAGGCCTAATTTATTCTCTATGCTAGGCCACCCATGCGTTGAACAAATACCACAATGCTTCTGGAGGTTTAATCCTTCTTTCACACATACCTATTAGCATTTCCACTGCCATTGATGTTTTGTATTATTCTGGTTGGAATTCAATGCCATATACGGTATGTCTTACCAGAACAGCTTTAGCAAATGCATGCAGATTGAACTCACTTTAATATTTTTTCTACCAACATAGTATAGTGTGTGTGTGAATATACATTCCATTACCCGCATCCACATGACCACACACACACACACACACACACACACACACACACACACACACACACACACACACACGCACACAGACACAACTTTTGTATCTACATGGTATTCATTAACTAGTCCTTATATTTACCATGTTGTTAAAACCCTATTAAACAGAGAATGGATGTATGAATGCAAATAAAGAGCTGTGCTACAGTGTCAGTCACACTGATGGAAATAGATGTTGTAGACCACCAAGTACTGAGGTAGCTACAGGAACAAAAACCTCAACGCCATTGGTCTGACCTCAAGCACCCTGTCCCCTTAACTCAAAGCTTTAGACTGGGTTTCATAATTCAGTGCACTCCTCTCTTAATTGTCTAACATTATATCTGACATTTAGAATTGTGCTTAACATATGCCCAGTTAGGCCCCATCTTTTTCAATTACCATGATCTAAATTAAATCAAGGAGTCACTATGGAGTAATTGATCAAGATCTCTAAAACATGTTCCTATTTGCCACACTGCTGGATACATAATGTGTTTAAAAATGATTTAAAAAGATACAAAATACATATTGTGTTTAAAAATGATTTAAAAAGATACAAAATCATGTGTTGCCCAGTAATGTTGTACATGTTTTATTCAGACTTGGGATACAGTGTGGTGTCTTAAAGAAAATTTCATTAAGGATAAAGCTGTCAATATTCAAAATGTTATGTATTTGTCAATGAATCAGATGAAAAGACATAAACCAGTGAAGTGAACTGTTGACATATTTGGGTAAAATGAACTCATGTTAATTGTAACAGAGGAACATCAGAATCCGAATCAGCATGACACCCAATGCAACGTTGTGGCGCTTTCATCTTTTTCTAGAGGTGTATGGCTCAGAGGAACATACTATATCAAGCTTTGACTAGACAAACCATGCATAAATTAATTTAATTAATTATAGGATTTATTTTCAACAAGGAATTTGTTATGGAAAATGGAAATTGCCAAACCACCATCATGTACTGTCAGTATTTTGGTTTCTGTGGGTAAAAACAATGACGATGTAAAAATTCTATTTTACTGACTAAAAATGAATTATTGGCTTGAAGCAGTAGGTTAAGGACAAAGGGGATTTTTCCTGTCTTCTCTGGCAATCAGTCCACCCTCTCACATCCTCCCACCCCCATGGTTGCCAAAACCACTCCACTACTCCTATGTAGCCGTTACCCACACAGCCAGCCTCTGGCTTTTAACCCTACTATATATTACACATGTGATCTTCAGTGATTTCCACCCACCACACCAGAGCAAATGTGTTGAGAAAAACATGGTGCTGAACCTTCCAGACTATCTGAAGATAACCCACGAGAACCCTTTTTTTTTAACATGGAGATATGTCTGAATCACTGTGAAAGAGGAAGACGGACGCATATCCTTCTGAAATGCTGAATATTTGAGAGCTGCAGGCCTGCAACCAATATAAGGGAGTGAGTAGAAAGGGTGGGGGAAGTGGAGTGAAAGTAAGAAAGATGAGGAAGGAGAGGGTTGAGCGATATAAATCTCCATCCTTTCAATTTCAATGTTGACTTCATAACATATTCATCTGATGATGCAACCATTATGTATGTGTGTGTGTGTGTGCGTGTGTGTGTGTGTGTGTGTGTGTGGTTGTGCGCAGTGCATCCAGTAATCATACATATTATCTATCACTTCCACTTTAATTGCACACAGCCAAGAGAGGGCGGGCTCATATTAATAACTCTAATAACACATGAAAGCAAATTCTCATCTTTCAAATTATTTGCTTGAATGCTCTCTCTGGTGTGTGGGATGAATGTATGTATATATGTGTACAAGTGTCTGGGATAAGCTATTATGACTGATTTTTTTATAAACATAGCCTGGGAGATTGCATAGCCTTGTCTGTGTATGTGTGCAGGTAGCTGTGCATCATTTGTGTCCCTTTCTAGGTATATATAGATTTTTATTATAACCCCTCTCAACGTCCAATTTATTAGACATCCTGTCTCAACCCGTAGCATGTTGCACTTCAGGTAAATGCAATTACAGTGCTGTTGTGTGTGTATGTGAGAGGCATTCAACAAATTATTTATGTTATTTGTTCCCTGACTAATAGTATTTTAAAACCATTATAAAACAAGACAGATTGATATAAAAATAAAAACAATAACTATTGGGCTATCTGGTATGCTTCCACCTTTATACAGAATGCCATCATGTATACAGTACTGAAGAAATAGAAAACACTGTATACCATAGATAATATTAAAGACATTAAGAGCTAAATAGCACCCTATGATCATTTGCTTTTGTGATTACACCAAAATAACAATGATAGTTCAAAGTGAAGATTCAAATCAGGGATGTTGCAATTACATGTCATATATTGTGGACCACTAAGCAAAATCAAAAGAACCTGAATGGGGACATTAGTGAATGAGTTTTAAAGTGCTGGAAATATACAGTACAACTGCACTAAAGGATGTGATGAAGTAACTAAAGCTGTATATGAGATAAGATAAGAACCTACTAATGGCACCACAAGAAAACAAAGAAATACAAAGGCTAATGCTAGATAAACAACCATACTTCATGATCGCAATAAACAGGGGTTGGTGTTGAGTTTTTGTCAGCTGGAATTAACATGTTTGTGCACAAACCACACATAATTGTGTTTCGTGTCACTGGTGATCCTTTTTTGTTAGGGTATGACCTGAGAGAGCGCAATCTTCTCATTTGTGGCAAAGAGTCATCAACATCTCATTTAAACACTTGATTGGCTAA
This sequence comes from Etheostoma cragini, assembly GCF_013103735.1. Taxonomy (NCBI): domain Eukaryota; kingdom Metazoa; phylum Chordata; class Actinopteri; order Perciformes; family Percidae; genus Etheostoma; species Etheostoma cragini. Next base: position 12,183,411 of record NC_048417.1, read on the forward strand.
TTATTCTACATGCATAATTTAACAATGTAACCTCTCTGGCTCTCATCTCTGTCTTCAGATATGATTAGTACCACACACACCCCTGCACAAATGTATATTGGAATTGACTGCACAGTAACACCATTGTCTCTCATTTGAATACAGTAGCACTTACTGTGCTGTCGGCCACTGCTCAAAGGTTTTTGCTATGATTACTTCTTGTGAGCCCTGATCTAATCTGGTAACATTGCTGTGTGACATGCAGTGTGTATGAGTACATGTCTGCATAACTACATGTGAGTTTGCGGTGTGTATAACACGACAAAAAGGCCAAATTAGGGAAAACGTCTTCTTTCATGATTGAAAACATGTGAAATCACTTATTTGATTCCATGGTGCAGTCATTTCAGAGCATTATTATACCTTACAAGTTGTTACAATCATTGATGTAATAAAGAGAACCGGGTACCCTGATCAAAAATGACCCCCCGTTCATTCCTATGAAAGTCGCTCTCTGGGCACATACGAAAAAGATTGGTTTCACATATGAATGGGATACAATAATTGAATCACATGGTTCTTTGTGATTTCCTTAATGTCATTAGACGATGTGGATGATAATAAAATATCAAAAAGAGTCATTTTGGGAGGATTGTGTTGATCAGAAAAATAAATTCTGTGTTTTACAGTCACTCCTATTCCAATGATTGTGTATGGGAAAAATGCTTTTTGGGCTGATAACAGTGTCCCCATTCCCGTGATGAAACTCAGTTTGGTAAGGTTCTGAGGTAAGTTCTAGAGGGACAACAAACGTGTGATGCCCACTGCAGTTCCACCTCTTTAGGCAATTCTCTATTTCATGTCCTTGTTTGCATTATTTATTTATCTTTTTTATTGATCATATATCAAGAGAAAACAGGGTGAGGCCATACCAACCCCTGACCCAAGCACTCTCATAACAGCTGAGATCGGAGCTGGAATTCTAACTGTTGTGCTTATCTTAGCAGTTTGTCATTAAGGAAGTAAAACAAACATCCTGTTGCACTGACAAAGCATTACATTCAGTCTGTTTGACTTTTGGCCATCACAAAAAGCACAACAATGTGATTGCATGCGATGTTGTTCATTTTATTAGGTTTTTGATAGACTCTCCAATGGACTCCTTACAACAGCAAGTCCTGAATTTAAGTTGCCTGCGGGAACTACCACAATGGCGCTTTTCAGCACTTATGTCTCCACAATAGCATCACAACCGTAAAAGATCTAGTGCCGCAACTCAAGTGACCATTGGTAATTGAACTTAACATTCCCTGCTCTGATTTTATTTTATTTACGTGAAACTAGAGCTGTTGCTGCTAAAGATAAAAAATATATATGCTTTGAGCAGTTTAGCTAGAGAAGAGGGGACCTTGTCTTGGGTATGGACTTAAAACACAAGAACTAATAGTTGCTTTGCAAGGATACAGGTTCAAGCATACTTCAAAGTTAACTGTGTGATCCTTGATGGTCGAAGACTCATTAACTTTCACACTTGTCACATACATCTTTTCCACTTCTGACTGTGACACCAGATGCTGGGTTGGACTTTATTACGAGGTGGCAGATGTTAATACAGTTCATTCCTGTTGTTCCTTTTTGTTCATTTGTTGGCTGAGATACAAATGCATTTTAGAAAAAGTTGTGAATCCCTTTGATGTTTTCCTATAACTCAGATTTAAATCTCAATAATGTAGAAGATATGATCTAATGTCTGTTTACCTTAATATTATCATGTAACCTGGCTTGTGCCATAACATATTTATTATGCTTTTGTTTGCTGTTGGTTTACTGTGTTTTAATGTAAACAGTTGTTTTACAGTGTCTTGCTATATTGTGGTAAGATTCTTGAAATTACAAGGGTTTACCGTTCTCTGGGACATGTTTTTATGCAAATTGCATGTGTCTCTAGCTTGAAGTTAGCCCTTTGCTGGTTTCATTTTGTTTTACTTATCAGTGCCAGATGTTAAAAAACACATGCTAGTGATGTGTACTTCTGCATTTGGTTTTTGTGTTTTGTGTGTGTGTCTGTTTTGAGTGTACATCTGTTTGTCTTGGTGAAGATCTATTCCAATTTAAATACTGTAGTTCTACCATGTTCCATACATTGCTTACATTTCTCCCTATAATTGACAAACTTGCATATTATCAGTCTGATGACGCATTCAGTCATCAGGAAACCGTTGTCAGTCCTGTGACAGCCTTAGATGTCTACATGTAAACAGTAATTCTGTTTAAACATACACACGAAGCTTCTGGGTCTGTAAACTGAAGCCTTTAACCTGCATAGCATTTACAAGATTTCCAGAAGGTGGTAACTCCACTGGTTTAAAAAAAAGACCGCTTGTTTAAAAGTCTATGAGAAAATAAACCTTCTTCTCCCTTGAGCACCACTGTTAACCATAGACAACACTGGCTTGGCCGCATCATTCTGCACAGCTTCATTCTCCTCCATCCTACATGCCCACATCTAGTTTTAAAAAACTAAGATGGCGACGGCTAAAGGGCAATGGGTGATGTCACTGATGCTATCTATTATTTTATTTTTTTTACAGTCTATGCAATTAGATTTATATTTCACACACTCTCTGTCACAGTCATAATAATTCGTGGTCTGACAAAGGCAGAAAGGGGGATCATTTATTATTGTCATTTAAACCAAACCATGTGACTCCAGATTACGCATAATTATGACAAATGAATGATGATAGTATTAGGGAGCCTGAATATCATAGGCATTCATATCTGTTAAATCAAAGCTAAATAGAGCAAAGACCCTAACCCTAACCCATATTATTGTTGGTTTCTCTTCTAGTCAAATGAGCATGCTATGGCTGCACCTGCCTGGTATGTCTTCCTGTCCCTTTTAATGAAAATATCAAATACATATTTGTCTCAGTGACCTGTGAAATAAGAAAACCCAAGTCATTGTGAGTGTCTGTACGAGAAATCTTAAAAAAAAAAAAAAGGGTTGAACACATTATGAGGAAATAACGTGAGGATAACAGTAAAGAGTAAAATATTCACAGTACAAAAAGGTCTTGGGTAAAACAATCTCTGCAGCTCCACAGTTCTCCATCAAACGTGCACCACCATTATTGCACGATGTAAACTGTTATCCCGAATGAGTTGACTTTACTAAAAATTTGCATGGAAACCCGTTTCCTTAAACCGTTTTTACACAAGGTTAAACTTAACAAGTCAAGCTGTGTTAGCAGAGGGCGCTAAGTTGATGCAGTAGACAAATCAAGTTTACATTAGTAGTCATTACTAAAAATCCTTAGTAAAAATACATTATTTATTTCTGTAATCATGTTGTCTAAAATAAACATGTTAAGTTTGTTAAAGTAAGCTTAATTGTGTAACTTTTTGATATTAATGAACGTCTGTTACAAGCCATTGCCAAATGAGTTGGGCAAACAAAGCTAATCAAGACTATCGGCTCCACAAAACTCTCTCTTTATTTCGCAGTATGGCTATGTTGAGAATCATAGTGACTTTTACCCGCAGAAAATCAAGTGAAGATAATTACCTCTTCTGAAGAGTCCATCATGTTTTTTTAATCCTCCATGTCCTCCTTGGCTTTTAGCCACTGCGTGGAGGAGTGGTGGGGGTGGTGCGTGATGACGGAAGGCTTGTATCATTTGAATGCATTGACAGTTTTGTTGTCAGTACTTAGAATTCCTCATGAGCAAGACAGAAACTACATTCTACAGCTTCAAGGAGCAATGAACGTAGAAGACCATAGAAGATTCACTCAAGAAAACAAAGTTATTAGCTGGTTAACTGAAGTAATTAAAACTGTAATCATTTGTGCTGTGGCTCAAGGCGCGTGCAGTCATGTCCAATAACACAAAGAACTCCATCGGCACTGTCTTTCCTCCAGGTCAGCTGTGATCAATCAGCAAATCAAAATAACTACAAGAGAAATTTCAATTTTGCCTTTGCTTTATTGATTAGAGACTCAAGTCAATTATGGGTGACAACATGAGATTGAATGAAGCAATCCATATTGTGTGTTATTACAATGTGTTGAAGAGCAGAGAAAACAGCCTCCATTATCATTTACTGCAATGGTATAGGAAATTACAAGGTTAGGAGGGAATGATGTTAAAATGTTATTTGAATTTCTTTTAAACATATTTTATATAATAATGATAGATAACTATAATAGTTGTCTGAAATGCTTCCATATATAACCAAGTGATTTTACTAATTGTTATATATCCAGTTTTCCACATTGTGTAGTTTTAACGCTTGTGTTTTGTTGACACCAGCTTTTACTTCCTCATTCTTTGGGGTCCCACAAACCAATTCTCTGCATCTGTTAAAATATCAATAATTTCGTAATGTTTAATATTTTTGCTTCATTTATTTCATTTTTTATGATCCCATTAAAACCCAGTATGTAAATTAGTGCCAACCCTTTCCTTTGCCACAAACTAAGTTTGCATTTGATGAATTTAACATAATATAAAAATGACCATTAACCATTGGTATTACTAGAAAAAAGGAAATAGTTTATGTTTTATATATTATATAATTAGTTAATTAATTATTTTAGTTTGCCAGAAAGCCACTCACTATCAAATAAATATATTATCCTATAGTGAATTTGGCGGTCAGTTATACCCCAGAAAAAGGTCTAAATCCTTGTCAGACCTCTTAATAACAAACTTTTATAAAACTACAAAAGCAGAAATCCTAATTGACTAATTTGGGATTTTGGAGGAGTACTTCTGTTTTCAAACAACAATCAAAGATACCAAACATACAAATGTCCATTATTTTTAACCGTGGGGTCTCCGCCTCAGCAGACTTCTGAAACAAGTTGTCAGTTAAAAATTATGTTTATAAGCAATTCTTTTAAAATAAGTGGAAGTAATGAAGCATCACGCTAGCAAGCCAATGTTGTTTGCGGTATTAAAGTGAGCCCAGGGTCTGTGGCAGACTCTAACAGAACATTAAGTTTAACTGAATATGTCAGAGTTGATTTATCCAATTCAGTCTCTGACACAATGTTCCTGAAAAATAAAAAACACTAAATGTCCCCTTTTCAGGACAATTAATATCAACAGGATGACATTTAGATCCAAAAAATCAAAAGCAGAATTGCCCCAACACTACGATCAGACACCCGAGGCTACGGCTATAATCTGTTTTGCCTATAATGAGATGAGGCAGAGGTTGGAGGAAGAGTGGGTGAGCTGTTTAGATACCACAATACATGGTTGTGCTGTTCATTTGATGGGGCCTCATGTGACAGTGAGTGGAGCATGACTGAGCCTAATCTTTACCCCCCCCCGTCCTTAATCTTATCTCATGAAATCGGCTGTTCTAATCTGCTTCATGAAAGCTCATGAAAGTAATCGTTGCACACAGTGACAGTGCAGTGGGGGACTGAGACATTATGTGGGGCAAGCAAAGCTGTTGGAATTTGAAGAACAGTCCTAAGAGTCTGAATGAGATTATGTCTGCAAAGCTACAGGCTACTCTGTGAATTTAGACAATTTATTATACTTTACTTTAAACCTATTTGATTGTTTGCTCACATTTAAAATCCCAGCATTAACTTTACTTGCACTAGAGAAGGAAATCAATCCGGAGAAGAACCCCGTTTTGAGAGGATGCGCCCTTAAAGTTACACCCCTATTCTTTCCCAGATAAATAAACCTATAAAGACAAAACAAGTTTATACCAGAAGCCTATGAGAGTGCCCATTTAAAGCATTGTAAATCTGATTTAGTTGGCCGTTTAATTGACTTGTAAATTAATGCACCATGCTGTGTAAATGGGAGGGTGATAAATATTCATGTGATTACCTAAGAAAAGGGCAAGGACACATCACAGACACAACCAGATTGGGTTTACAAGCAGCACAGTTTATGGGCCCACCTTACTGCTATTTTATAGACAGCTGACTTGCGTTTTTATGCTTCATGGGTTATTCAAAAAGAAAGAGGCACTCCTTCTGCCCCTGCTTACACTTCACACTACCCCCACTCAGTTTTTGTTTATCTTCCCAGTGTCAGATCACGGTATTATACAAGGCAAATTTCAAATGCTTCCTACAGGGATAGTCAATTCAATATTTATCAGAGATTTAAACAACTGTATGCTGTAAATGTTACTTAAAGCATTGCAGTCAAAATACATTCAGTCTGTAGTTGTTTGTTATTGGAGAGTGTGAAAGTTCCAAGCCCACGTCTGTCATGTAGGGAACCTAATATCAACAGACGGGGAACTCAGCTCATCCTTCAGGAAGATATCTAAGCCTCAGAGGTTTAGGCAGCCAGCTCTGCCCCATCTATTTATATCAATATGCCTTCATAGCACATTATGCAAGCCTGAGATATATACAGTCACTCAAATAATGAAAAGAAAACAACTGCACCAAACACAAAATCTACTCATCGCTACCCATGGACCAAATTTGTGAGCTAAAGGTTATTTGAGGGACAGATCACAAGAGGGCAGTGCCTGATTTGATTCTTTTCTCTTGGTGCCAGTAGTCAAATCATTGCTTCTGGTGGCATAATTGACCTGCACAGGGCATGGTTATTGACCTTGCTGCTGAGGACAGGGTGGTTTTGTGCTGAGCCAGCACTGTGGGATCTGAAGGAAAACGGGATATAAAGTGTGTGTGTCTGTGTCTGTGTGTGGGTGTGGGTGTGGGGGGAGGGGGTATGCATGTGTGTGTATGAGGTGTGGGGCTTTCAACATGCTATCATCATGGATCATACAACTATTAGTAAGAGGCACCGCATGTGGCTGATTATTGACAGATAATGTGCTTGAATGTAGATGAATCCTCATTGAACTAAAGTTTTCAGGTTTTAGTTTGATGTCTATGGCTGCCTCCGTTTACTGTTTCTACATTTGATCTGGGTAATCTACTGTCAAGACACAATCTACAGTCTGTCTTCCTTTTGTTGGACAGGATATGGTGAATATCATTCCCCCAGGAAGTGAAAGTCTATTGGCAGTTAGACACTCTAATCACAACCGCACCATGGTACACAGCAGCCTCCCTAATTTCATCACTACGCACACATATGAGCATTGACGCACTGAGATCGGGAGAATTTTTTTGCGTCATCATGATTTTTTTCTTTTTTTTCTTTACATAACCTTATATGGGTCTTTCCTCTGTTTCGCTGAGTGGGGTCTATTTCTTGGAGATTACGTTTTCAATTACTGAAACCTTAAGATAATTTGAGCATATAGGTTACATCCTGAATTATAGCCCTCACACCGTCAAACACTGTTTCTGAATGGGAAGACAAATTGAAACGGACTGAGCAGCAATCCTGGGAGCTCCAGGCAAATACGACCGCGTTACGCAATAAAACACACTACTGCACTGTATCTGCACTTCCCCAAATATTTTGAACATTTTGATGATTTCTGTGAAGACTGAAAATGGCATGTACCGTTTAAATCGTGATTGTATTCTGGCTGGGCAACGCACATGGAAAATTCCTGCCACTGAGCTGCAGTCCCGACTAGGTTCTTGTTTACCAGTTTGGAAGGACTCCCTCAACAGACATGTTAATATATGGTCAAGGGGTTGTAAAAAAAACGTAGCTGGGAATGAGACCAGGCTATGGCACTAAAACAATGGCAGTAACCTATACGAATCAAGGTAAAATTAAAACAAATTATTCATTGTAGCTTACCCTGTGTAGGCTATACACATTCAGGTTACTATTTATTCTAATATATTTTATAATCCACCTCAATTTATTGAATGACACAAAATTAGGGTTTGTATATCAGGAAAATTCGTTTAGTATATTTAGATTGGCAGAATATGTAGTCAAATGTTGGATCACAGGACCAGAGCTGCTAAAAACAAAAGCCCTGACTGACTACGCTCAAATGAGTCAGAAGAGGGCAGAGTGATAGTAGGAGGGCTCTCTCTCTCTCTCTCTCTCTCTCTCTCTCTCTCTCTCATTTGAACTGGGCCATCTGACTCTAGCATTCATCCCGTTTCCACCAATAAGCCCAATGAGCTGAGTGTGCACCGCCCACTGTCGGCGTGTGTATTTTTTCTCCTCCTTTCTCGTCTTTTTTTCACCAGAGCTGGATGTGTAGATCGTCACATGTTGTTTCCCCTCCTTAGTCCGGACTCTAGCAGACATGTGTTTTTTATTACTCAGCTGTGGGAGAAGACGAACGCTCGCACAGCCAGCTCTGGAAATAGAGGATTAAAATAAAGCGCGTCATTTCTTTAGCAATTCGAGGAAAGGGATTATTGTGTCTGATATCGAAGGACACGAGAATGGCGAGTCCGCCAAACACAGGAGATCAGCCGTTATCGCACAGTCATACGAACGTGAACAACAATATCAAGAAATGCGGATATCTAAAGAAGCAGAAACACGGACACAAGCGCTTTTTCGTTTTAAAAGAGCCGAGCGAAGGTTTCTCTGCCCGGCTGGAGTACTACGAGAGCGAGAAGAAATGGAAAAACAAATCGGCAGCGAAGAGAGTTATTCCTCTGGACTGCTGTCTCAATATCAACAAGAGAGCTGACGCAAAACACAAATATCTTATTGCTCTTTATACCAAGGACGAGTATTTTGCAGTCGCGGCAGAAAACGAGCAGGAACAGGAGAGCTGGTACCTGGTGCTGACGGATTTAATGACAGAGGGGAAAGTATACGACGGCTCAGCGTCCAACTCCGCGTCCTCACTGGTTGGCTTCGACGAGGAGAGCTACGGTGTAATAACGCCGGTTACCGCCATCTACAAGGAGGTATGGCAAGTCAATCTGAAATCTAAAGGCCTGGGCCAAAGCAGAAATTTGACCGGAGTGTACAGGCTCTGTCTCTCCAGTCGGACTATCAGCTTTGTCAAGCTGAACTCAGAGGTTGCCTCAGTCATTTTACAGCTGATGAATATCCGGAGGTGCGGCCATTCTGACAGCTTTTTCTTCATTGAGGTTGGTAGATCTGCAGCTACGGGCCCGGGAGAGTTTTGGATGCAGGCTGATGACTCTGTGGTGGCGCAAAATATTCACGAAACTATCTTGGAGGCGATGAAAGCCATGAAGGAGCTGTCGGAATTCCGTCCTCGCAGCAAAAGCCAGTCGTCTAGTACAAACCCCATCTCTGTGCCCACACGGAGGCACCTGAACAATCTCCCCCCCAGTCAGACCGGACTTCCCAGGCGGTCGCGCACTGACAGCATGGCTATGACCTCTCCTGTGAGCAAATTTTCCTCCTGTCGAATACGCACGGCCAGCGAGGGCGATGGCACCATGGCACGCCCCATGTCAGTGAATGGCAGCCCCCTTAGCCCAGGGGTCCAAAGGACCCTGCTGAGCAGATCTCACACCATTTCAATGCGCCCTTGTCGGTCATTTGAAAATTCTTCTCTCCAGCACAGTAAGTCCATGTCTATGCCCCTGTCTCCCTCTCCACCCATAGCCACCTCAACTCAAATAAATCTGTCCTCCTGCCCAGAAAGCAATGCTCCTCGCTCCTCCAGTTGCAGTGCCTCCTTCTCAGGCTCCCCCAGTGATCCTGGTTTTATATCATGTGAGGAGTATAGCTCTAGCTCTGTGGACGTACGGGACCTGAGGCTACCGCTAACCCTTCGCAGCAACACTCCAGAGTCTCTCAAAGCAGACACTCCCCCCTCCCGGGACGGCAGTGAGCTTGAAGGCTACATGGTGATGGAGCGGCAGAATGGTTACCGGTGGTTACCGGAGCTGGACAAGGCTTATCGAAAGCGCACGTACTCCCTCACTACCCCCCGCCAACAGAGGGGTCCCCCCCAGGTATCTTCAGCCTCCCTGGATGAGTATACTCTTATGAGGGCTACTTACACTAGTGGGAGCCAGCCTTCTCGCAGATGTCACACTGCCTCCCCTAAAGGGATCTATCCGGAAGATTACAGGGAGGTCCAGATCAGCGTTGGCATTCTCCAAGGTGACAATGGCTATATGCCTATGATGCCAGGTGTGGCACCGCAGACACTAGGGTCTAAGCATGACCTCTACATGCCCATGAGCCCCATGAGTGTTTCCGCTCCAAAGCAGATCATCAAACCCCGTTCACACTCTTCAGCAGGGTTGGCCCCACACACAGAGTCTCCTGGGAGTGTTTCTCTGGAGGACAGTGGCTATATGCGGATGTGGTGCGGAACCAAGATGTCAGTGGAGAGTACTGATGGAAAGCTTACCAATGGAGAGTACCTGAACATGTCTCCTGTCGACCATCTGGTGTCTTTGACACCCACAGACTACATCCTCAGTCCTCCAGGGGGAGATCCCCACCCCCTGTCAAATCACAGACAGCCTTATTCTTACAGCTCTCTACCACACTCACTTAAAGGCCAGCTGCAGCGCAATGGGTCCACAGATAAAGACCAGTATGTGGTCATGAGTTTACAGAGACAGCGGATAGAAGAGGAGGCCAACTATTGTCCTGTCTTACCAGGAGACTTTGTGGCCAGCAGCTCTCCGGGGACACCAAGCACCCCTTCCTCTGCACCATCTCCTCTCAGAGTGGCTCGGGTAGATGGAGGTCTGGTAAACCACAGTAGGGTGTGTCGGCCCACCCGCCTGGCTCTGGAATCATTCAGAACACTACCTTGTATGAGCGAACACCCGCTTCCCTCGGAGCCACGCAGCCCTGGAGAGTACATCAACATAGACTTTGGTAGTGCTTGTAACCTGCTGGCATCCACAGTGTCAGAGAGCACTGAACCCTCTGTGAGTGTAATGTGTGCAGAGAGGGGATCCCTGCCATTCTCAGACTATGCTAATGTTGACGTCAGCTCCCCGGGCCACCTTGGCTCACACCATCCCAGGAGTTACCTCCCTGCAGGGTGCCAAAACCACACGCCTGAAGTCTTGACTTGCTCTAGTCCGATGAACGCCCAGCAGAACATGCAGGGAGGCGAGAAGGGAGAAGAGAACAAAATCATAGAGAGACAGACAGAAGAGAGGGGGATGGTTAAGGAATATCCCCTCCAGCAGCAGGTGAGCCTGGTGTGTCAGCCTGCTCCAGTCAAGGATGACTACACTGAGATGACATTCAGTCCTCCTGCCCCTCGACCTGCTCTCTGCACCCCTGGTGATGCTCCCCTCTCTACCAGCCTCACCACCTGTGTCCAGAGACTCAGCCTTGAGAGCAGCATTGAGGATGGGGTGCCCCCTGTGCCTGTGGATTCTTTTCTCCTAGGGTGTTCATCGTTATCTGTCACCCTCATGGATCCACACAGGGGGGCCAAAGTGATCCGGGCTGACCCTCAGGGGCGCAGACGGCACAGTTCTGAGACCTTCTCCTCCACCACCACTGTCACGCCAGTGTGCCCATCCTTTGCCCATGACACCAAACGGCACAGCTCTGCCTCTGTGGAGAATGTATCCCACATTGTTTGCAGCTCCGAAGGTTCTGACGAGGACTATGGCAGCAACAGCCCCATGTGCAGGGAGATGTCAGCTGGTTATCAAAATGGACTTAACTACATTGCCTTAAACTTGATGGAGGGAAACCTGGGAGGCTGCAGGTTAGGGGGCTGTGACGGACCCCTGAGGTTCAAGACGACAGCCTGTGGCTGCAAGGGGGGCATGAATGGTTTCAACACTAGCCCATATGCCACCATGGGATTCAAGGAGACTGCTGCTGCTGTGAAAGGTGAGTGTTTTTATACATGTCACACACACTCATTCATTCAGCAGGTTTTCATTCATGAAGGGAGTGGTGTCAGGGCTTAGAAGTAGGATAGAGATCCGCCTCAGGGCTACTGTAGATACTCTGCAGAGATAGGCTGCTCGTTGCTAAGCAGCACTACTAAGCTAATTTTCATTCCAAAGTTGAGAATGATCTTTTAGAGAACATGCTGAAAACAAACCGCCTTCACGTGTGTCTGCAGTTGCGCCTGTGTTTTTAACATGGACTATGGATTTAACCCACTGACTAGTTAAAATACACAGTGTTCATTTTTCTTGACAGCTATGTATCCTTGCCCTTCATATTAGCCAAAATAATACAAAACTTACTTGTAGTTTATGTCTCTGCTGTTCAAATTGGTAAAGCCGCTGGCCATATTTCACAGTTAACAACAATATGACAAGTTTTACACACAACAGACAAACTGACATGTGTGTTAAAATAGCATCTTTGTCTGTAAAGGCAGGCTCCGGGAGCCAAGGAAAGTAAAGCTGTTACGAACATTGCTGTTGGGTGTATATGCTCCGAAGTTTAGATAGGATTAGTCACCTACTAGTCACACCCATGACACATAGACAAATCTCAAGGCTGCCCCATGCTGAGGAGGGCTGTGTGCTCAGTCTTTGATATGCTTCAAACTGCATAGAGATATTAAAGCAGAAGCACTGGAAAACGAGGGTGTTTCCTTCCAAATAAAGCTTAGAAATTTGTGCAAAACAACAAAAATGCATCCCTATTCTCCAGAGTATGCTGCTATAATTTGCACTGCTTGGTTGTTGATCTCCTCAAAGGGAGGCAGCAACTGTATTTCAATTCAGAATTCACTTTAAAGGATTTTTATTTAGCAACATCTTATTTTGAAAAATGACCGGCATTGCAGTGTTTTATTCTGGCTCACTTGATGCTGCTGCTGGTGTGCGTTTGTGTGAATGGTCTGCTCTGCTCTCCCCTCAGTGACGCAGTTTTATTCCACGTCAGTATTTAAAAAAAACATCTAGTCTGATCCAGTGACGCAGTCAGCACTACACATGATGCGCACATGGAAGTAGCTAGAACAGGAAAACAAATCATTTTTATTTCCTATTTTACAACAGTGTATTGTAGCTTTTATAAGGTTTGTACATGTATGAATAAGGTATGAAATCCATATGACTAAGTGTCTTTGTGTGAAGGATCAGTTGCCGTTACACTATTACCTTTCACCTTATTTTGTTCACTGTTGCATCAGTGGCTTTTCATGCATCTCTAAATGGCAGGGATTATTTACAGGGATACATGCCCTTGTAGGGGCATGTCAGAAGTTGCTGTTGTCCAAAAAGAAAATACATAGTGCTGGGATCACTGTGAGTCAGGAGGCAGTGTTCCTGATAGTGAAATACAAGAGTTTAATTGCTGTTTGTGGTTTCACAATCAAGTTGTCTCTCTTTGTCTCTGTCTCTGCTGGCTTTTATGCTGTGAGCGCAGCCAGCATCGGGATTGGTGCAAGTCATCGGTTTCCCCAGAAAAACAAGTGAGTCAGTTGTTTATCCACTGTCAGGTACTGGGTTTCAGGACTGGAATGTGGGCAGTGTGCAAAGGTTGCTGGGAGAGGTGAATGCTCACTTGTTTTTGTAACCCGGTGGGATGGACTCAAAGACGGGGTTGGATTCTTTCTTTTTTACTTTACAAACACGCTAATGAAACAATTTTAGACAGGAAGGGGATCTCATAAATGTTTTGTACAAACACATATGACTTTTACCAGGCACACGCACATACTTGTGAAGCCTCACACCTATTGTGAACCTCCCACTTATTGTCCAATCACTTCGTTGTTTGGACAGGGTCCAAATATTGAATTTTGTAACCACAGTAGAGACGTTTGTCCAAGGTTACTAGAGCGGGGATGAGTGACAAGGGAGGAGAAGGGACAATAGAGGATGGATGACTTGTTGTGTTTTACATGTAGACTACAACAAGACAATTAAGCTGTTGGGAGGGAGAGAGAGTGAGGTGGAGGAATGGAGGATTAACCAGAAAACCAGGCTCTCTGATCAGGGATTTGACCAATGTGGCAATTCATTGATCCTCACCAAAACATAAAAGACACTTCTGTTGCTTGTGTGTGTGTGTGTGAGATGAAAAAGAGGGCCTGACTATTCACTACAAGATGGCAGGCCTTACCACATTCTCTTGTTATCACTGAGTGAACTATAGCTTGCATTCACTGCAGTACATCAATTTGGAATGGGTAGATTAGGAAATCCATCATCTGTCCTCATCTTAAGTTTTCGGCAAGAGACAGAGAGGGAGGGAAACATTGTTCCGAGGCAGATCTGGCCTGTTTGTACAGCTATATGGAGTTCAGGTTAAGGCAATACCATTGTTTCTCAAATGCCATGTAAACACCTTATCCCGGTTAAAGGTTCTCATAACCCGGATAACAGACCTAGCTAACTCCTTTAGTAACCGGGGTATTCTAAAATTTCCTTCAGGATGATAAAGTATCTATCTATCTATCTATCTATCTATCTATTCATGCACATATAAATCTTAACCGGAGTAAGATTGGGGGAAGCGCATGTGCATGCTCCGTAGGTCATAAATTCCCCTCCCCACTCTGCTGAAGTGGTTTTGACCCGGAAATAATTTGTCAGCGCTGTGACCGTTGCTATGATACAACAAAAAAGCTTGGATCCCCGTCAAGCAGGGGACAACAACAACAGATTGTCCACCCCCGGGGTTGTCAACACTGTATCTCATCAAAGAAATGCAAGGAACGTTAGGTAGCTAGTTTGCAAATTTCACCATACGTACATTCCTTCATGCGACACTGGTAACAGATGAGGCGCACAAAGTTGTTACTCGTCTGGGAGAACACTGTGTTCCTATGCTGTGACAAAAGTGTGTGAATGAATCATTACGTTGTTAAATTTTATTAATTTATTGGCCGGCTGGCCTGTTGGCTGGTTAGCTAGCCTGCATACTAAAGGGCTCGTTCTCAGTTGATTCTGACCAGTTGTATGTTGGTAGAGCGCCACCTACTGTAGCTGAGGTAGAGTTAATGTATACTTTATTAATTCCACAAGGGAAAATTACAATTTACACTCTGTTGTTATTAAACACATTACACATTATACATGCTGTAATGGAGAGATGTCAGAGTGAGTGAGGGGGCTGCCCATGTGCCCATGCCCTGTTGTTTGGGTTTTGGCCCTGACATGATATGCAGTAGAGATGTTCTGATACCGATACCAGTATTGGTATCGCCTCCGTATACTACCCGATACCAACAACGATAATCTTGGTATCGGGTAGTGCTGGAGTTTATCCGCTGATCCAATAGAACATAAAATCCCTAAAGAAAATCTACTTTAAAGTAGTTTATTTATGTTCTTTTTCTGTTATAACTGACTGTAAAACCAAATAAAAAAAAAAGAATGTTCTGTGGCATTCATTGTTTGTGTTTCTTGCATTTAACCTGAGCCAGACCAACAACAAAGATAGAAATCATATCCCATCCATTCAGGGATATTAGTAAAAACTGTATCTAACGTGCAGGGAGAGGGGAGGTTATGGGGCGGAGAAGAGGGCTTTTTAGCTTTCAGTGCACGCCTTCTGGCTGTGTTGCTAATGTCTAGCCCTTTGAACTAGCTCTGTTTGTGTGAAAGACTCTGTGTGTGTGTGTGTGTGTGTGTGTGTGTGTGTGTGTGTGTGTGTGTGTGTGTGTGTGTGTGTGTGTGTG